>NC_057721.1:48977518-49023635 GCF_004010195.1 Chiloscyllium plagiosum
ACTTGTTGGGCCGAAGGGCCTGTTTCCACACTGTAAGTAATCTAATCTAATCTAAAAAAAGAGAGAATTTGAACTTGAGAAGTAACGACTTAGTCAGCAAAGTCAAGTTAACAGGATGGACATTAAAAGAGACAGTAGTGATATCTACAAATATATCAAAACTCTGCCAAATTTTGATGAGAAAGACTTGAAGCCTTCTTTATTTCATTTGAAAAATTGACGAGGCAGATGGAGTGGTTCGAGAATTTATGGGCAATGCTAGTTCAGACTAAACTAGTAGGCAGAGCTAGTGAGCTATTTGCCGTACTGTCAGATGAGGGGGTCAAGAGATTATGAAGTAGTCAAACAGGCTATTTTAAGTGCTTATGAATTGGTACTAGAAGCATATAGACAGTGGTTCAGAAACATAAAAAAGGAACCAGGTCAGACTTATGTTGAGTTCAAAAGAATTAAACATAAGACATTTTGATAGATGGGTGTGTGCTTTAAAGATAGATAAGCCCTTTGTGGCTCTAAGAGAGATTATTCTGCTGGAGGAGTTTAAAAACTTCCTTCCAGAGATGATAGGAATTAATATGGAGGAACAGAAAGTTGAAGAAATGAGAAGGGCAGCAGAATTAGCAGAGGAATACATGTTGGTGTGTAAGACAAGCTTGTGACCAGAATTTTGTCCTGTGAGGGATAGAAGTTGGGAGAAGGGGAGATCCTACACTGTGAAACCAAGAGTAGAGAGCACTGTAAGAATTTACCACAGGATAAGAAAGAAGCCCAAGAAAGGTGGAAAGGAGGTGAAAGCCTCAGGTGTTTTCACTGTGGTGGAGTGGGACACAGAAAATTACAGTGCTGGTGGTTTCAGAAGGGGACTGGGAAAAAGTGTGTTCACTGCCAGAAGGTCAGACACAAAGTCACAGTGCTGGTCATTAAAGAAAGGCATTGTGGGAAAAGATGTGGTCAAAGAAGCTAAGCCAGTGGCATTAGTGAAGATAGTAGACTCCAAGAAGAGCTAAGCAGCTGGAGGAGAGTGCACAGCCTAGGCAGGGGCTTGGTATGGAGTTAGTTCCTGATCTTGTCAAAAAAATTACCTCTGTGGGTAAGGTTCATTCAGAAAGAACAGGGAGAGAACGACAAGTAGTTATAATCTTGAGAGACACAGGATCTAACCAGTTGCTAAGAGTAAGGAATGAGCAATTATGCACTCTTTCTGATCCGTTATCCAAGAGTGTGGTAATCTGTGGAACAGATGGACAGAAATTTAGCATTCCCCTATGTAAGATCAGGCTGGAGTGCCAACTCAAAACTGGGGAACTAACAGTGGGAGTGATTGACAGAGTGTCAGTTCCAGGAATTCAGTTTGTTCTTGGGAATGAATTGACAGGATCCAAGGTGGGTGTGACACCTCTTGTTATGGAGAAGCCCAAGGAAGACCAAGAAACTGAAGAGTTAAAACAGAAATATCCTGGTATTTTCCCAGACTATGAAATAACCAGATCGCACCATCATAAGTCACAGCACGAAGCAAAAAGTAACGAGAAAGATGAAGGAGTTGAGGTTCAGTTAGCGGACATCTTGTTTGAAGTAATTTTTTTTAGATTAGATTCCCTACAGTGTGGAAACAAGCCCTTCGGTCCAACAAGTCCTTTCCCTCTGACTAATACCCCAAACACTACGGACAATTTAGCATGGCCAATTCACCTGACCTGCACATTTGTTTTGGACTGTGGGAGGAAACCGGATTGTGCAGGAAAAAACCTGAACAGGCAGAAGTGTTTAGTCCTGAAAGGTTAAGGGACTTGCAACAGCAAGACAAAACAATAAAATATATATATGTGGATGCGTACTCCAAAAAAGGAGGCAGAGAATACGTCAGAGGGTTATTATCTAAAAGATAGAATCCTGAGATGGAAATGGAGACCACGGCAGGTTAGTACAGAGGAGAAATGAGCCGAAGTGTACCAGATTGGGTTGCCAGTAGCATATAGACAGGTGGTGTTATGGGTAGAACGACCTGTAGGAGGTCATCTAAGGGTATGAAAGACTCAGGCTCAGGTACAAAAATATTGTTATTGGCCTCGAATGCAGAAAGTTGTGAGAACTTTTGCCGTACATGTCATACATGCCAAAGAGTCGGTAAGCCACAGGCGGTAATAAAACCAGCACTTTTGTTGTCAATTCCCACATTTGATGAACCTTTCACACAGGTTATAATCGACTGTGGAGGCCCCCTTCCAAGAACTAAAAGTGGGAAGCAGTAATGGATCTACCAGATTTCTGGAGGCAATTCCATTACAGAGTATCAAGACAAAAAGGGTAAGTGGAGGAGTTAGTAACTTTTTTCACACGGTATGGGCTATTCAGAGATTCAGTAGGACCAAGGGTCAAATTTTACTGCTAGGCTGTTTAAGGAGGTTTTGATTAGTTTAGGTATACAGCACTTTAAATCCAGTGCGTATCATCCTGAATCCCAGAGAGCTTTAGAAAGGTGACATCAGACCTTGAAGACTATGTTGAGAACATACTGTCAGGATTACCCAAACGATTGGGATAAAAGGTAACCCATTTGTACTGTTTGCCATTAGAGATGACCGAAACGAATCCACTCAGTTTACTCCCTTTGAGTTAATATTTGGGCATGAAGTGAAAGCCCTTTGAAATTAATTAAAGAAAAATTGACAGGACCAAAATCGGAGATTTCACACTTCGATTAGGTTTCGGAGGTGAGGGAGAGACTAAATTGAGTAGGTTAGTTAGCTAAATAGCACGGGCAGAGTATAGAATGAAGCAGGTAGCAGATAAAAGCACGGAGACTCTGATGTTTTGCCGAGGGGATGATGTGTTACTACTGTTACCAGTGATAGGAGATCCCTTCAAAGCCAGGTTTAGTGGTCCCTATCAAATTGGGAAAACGTTGAATCAGGTGAACTATCTAGTAAAGATGCCAGATAGAAAAAAAAGTATTGGGTATATCATGTGAACATGTTGAACCCGTATTATACTGGAGAGAAAGAACTAGAGAAACAGGTGTTAGTTACAGCCTTGCAGAGTAAGGAATCAAATCCAGATGATGTGGATTTTGATGTGCCTCAAAATAGATTTAAAAATGAAAAAGTCCTTGAGGAGTGGAATAGGTTAGTAAGTATCTGTCTCAGGAGCATAAAACGCAGTTGAAAGATTTGTTACTGCAGTATAAGGATGTATGTAAGAATCAGATGGGGAGGACTAATGCTACTGTACATGAAGTAGACGTATGAAATACTGCTCCAATAAAACAAAACCCTATCAGTTTAATCCTTTCAAAACCAGACAGGTCCAGAAGAAAGTGGAGGCCATGCTCGATGAGGACACCATCGACCCAAGCCAAAGTGAGTGGAGTTTACCAATCATCTTAGTTCACCAAACCAGACGCGTCTCAATGATTCTGCGTGGATTGTCAGAAAGTCAACGCAGTTACAAAATTGGAATCATACCCAATTCCTAGATTGGAGGACTGTATTGAGAAAGTCAGACAAGCCATTTACATCAAGTTGGACTTACTGCGTGGTTACTGGCAGGTACCATTATCAGAGTTGGCGAAATAAATTTCTGTATTTGTAACTCCAAAAGGGCTATATCAGTTTAAAGTGATGCCCTTTGAATGAAGAACACACCCAACCCATTCCAAAGACTCGTGTACAGAGTTGTGGCTGGGTTAACAAACCTTGCAGTCTATTTGGATGATGTAGTGATCTTCAGTAAGTCCTGGAAAGATCACATGGTACAATTAGCAGAGCTCTTTGAATGACTATGAGAAGCAAAACTGATGATAAACTTAAACAAAACTGAATTCGTGAAAGCTGAGGTGACATTCTTGGGACATAACATTGGTCATGGAAGGTTGACCCCACGAAATGCAATGATGAGGCTATCCAGGAATTTCCATGTCCACATCGAAGAAAGAGGTGCTTCGATTCTTAGGACTCAGCAGATTCTATCGGAAGTTTGTTCCGAACTTCAGCAGTGTAATGGCACCATTAACTGATTTGCTGAAGAAGAACACAAAGTTTTGACTGTCAAAACAATGCTAGGAGGCATTCGACCATTTGAAAGCAAGATTAACTATCAAACCACTTTTAGCTACACCAAACTTTTCAAAACCTTTTAAAATCGTCATCGATGCTAGTGACATTGGAGTTGGAGCTGTACTGCTACAGGAACATGAGGATGTGATTGAACTGCTAGTTGGTTACTTTTCAAAGAAAATCAATAGCCACCAGAGGAAATACTCCTCGATCAAAGAAGAACTACTGAGTTTGGTACTGGCCTTACAACATATTAATGTGTATTTCATGAACAATAAGTCGGAGACAATTGTGTACATAGATCACAATCTTCTTACCTTCTTAGAATATTTTGAAGATAAGAGTATGAGACTATTTCATTGGAATCTTATGTTACAGACTTTTAATTTAAAAATCGTACATGTAGCAGGTCGTAAGAATGTAATCGTAGATACGTTATCGCAGAATTAACTGATAAAGTATAGATATGATTTGTATTTATCCAAGTTTTATAAGAAGTTAAGGTGAACTTATATTAATGTTATCTGTATGTTATGGTAATGTGTTTAAAGGATGAAAAAAATGGAAGTCATCTTTTCATTACGATTGTTCTTTTTTTAAGGTGGGAGATGTTATGAAGGTGTAAGGGGTACTGTACCTTTAAGAGAGTCGAAAGAATTGGCAAGCACACAGAATGCTGGAGAATTTACAATGTAACATTTTGTCCTGCAGCTAACAATACCTGGGTTGCTATGAGACGAAAACAGATTCAAATGCAGCCAACCAGTTTAAATTATGCCCCAAGATACTAAACTTGAGTCAAGCTTGAATTTAGTATTTTGAGAATATTAAAACCAATGAAAAGATCAGATGCTTTTGGGTATAAGACCAGGAAAAATTAAAGAGTTGGGGGAGAACTGCCAAGCTACCAACACATGCAGACTGCCCACAGAATAGCTCTCTTAAAAAGGTACCTTTATCTATCAATGACCTGTGAAACAGAAACCCTAGGAAAAGATGATTGAGGAAGGTACAAAGAGAAGATTTGACAGCTGGCTGGTTTTGATATTTAAATTTTTTGGTAAATCTTAATTAGGGAGTTTTATCAGGCCAATATTATAGAAGGGAACGTAAAAGATAGGTTAAAGAAAGGAGCTGTAAATAGTTATTATTTAATTATTCTCTGTTAGACGTCTTTTAAAAAAAAAGTTGTTAATTTTTACTTTAAATAGTGACCTTTGGGATAGTTCTTGTCCTCTTGAATTTTAATAGATTACAGCATTGGGTGAATTTTTTGTGTGTTGCTGGTTTAAATTAGCAGAGGTGTTTACCCCATGCGGTAACACCTACAGCACATGGACTGTAGCAGTTCAAGAAGGCAGCTCACCGTCATCTTCTCAAGGGCAACCAAGGACAGGCAATAAATGCTGACCAGCCAGTGACACTCACACCCAGTGAGTGAATAATTAAAACTCAGGATTCAGATGCAAATGTGCTTCGTCAAGGTTTACCAATGTAAGTTATCAAAACAAGTACAACAGAAAGACACTTAACCAGACAGCGGACCCAGCTGCACCAGAGCTAAAAATCCAGTTGTCTAGGGTACTCGCCCTTCTTCACATGAGTTCTAGACCCCTCCCTGCTAAAAGGTAGGGTGCATTAACTGTTTCCAAACCACAACTATAATCAAAAATGTCTTTGACCACAACTGACCCTGGGGTTGCACATTAGGTTGTTAATTGGCTGCGTGATGCTCACACACTGACGTGTGAGAGATAGAGAAGGGAATTTTCTCAGTGGTGTAAGTACTGTTGAGATTAATGGAATTATATTTTGTCGTATTTTAAAATCTTAACTTTAGATATGTATAAATTATTTGGTTTATTCGATTTTGATTTTATTGTGTACGATAGGCTGGTTTTATAATTCAAACAAAAAAAAATCTATCAAGACAGATTTCAGTCTAGGATCTGACTTATACAGTTATAACATTAACTGGCAATGAAAAATGACTCAACCCTTCAAAAGGATATTACAAACACACAAAATAAAAGCAAACATTGGCCATTTGGCTCCTTCAGCCAACTCAACATTTAATGACGTCGTGGCTGGTGTATTTGTTTTTCAATTTTCACATTCTCATCCATCTTGATATTCTTCAATTTCTTTGACAACAAGAATTAACTCTGCCTTAAAAATATTATGATGTGCATGCGCCGGTGTTGGAATGGGGTGGGCAAAATTAAAAATCACACAACACCAGGTTATAGCCCAACACGTTTATTCGGAAGTACAAACTTTCGGACCAGTCCTTCTTCGTTAGGAACAGCGCTCTGAAAGCTTGTACTTTCGAATATACCTGTTGGGCTATAACCTGATGTGTGATTTTTAAAGTTATTAAACAATTCCGTCTGCATTGTCTTCTAACACAGAGTTCCAAAGTTCTCAATCCTCAGAAAAAGTTTGTCTCAATTCTTTACGCAGTTGTGAATGCATGGTATGTGTTGCCAGCTGTGGTGGTGGAAGCAGAGTCATTAGGGACATTTAAGTGACTGCTGGACATGCACATGGATAGCAGTGAGTTGCGAGGTGCGTAGATTAAGTTATTATATTTTACATTAGGATTAAACCTAATCCTAATGTAAAATCATGGGCCAAAGAGCCTGTTCTATTCTGTCCTAAAAGGGAGACTCAATTTTTAAAATACTACTCCCTCATTCTGGACCTACCCATAAGAGGCACATCCTTTCCAGATCCAGTGTGTCAAGATCTATTTCAATCACTGAATTCCAGCCGAAACAGGTCCAGTCTGCCCAATCTATCTTCATACAACAACCCACCAATACCAAGTGTCAAACTCATGAACTGCCTCTAATGCATTTACATCCTGTAAAACAAGGGTAACAGGATGTAAATGCATTTCCCTTAAAAAGGTAAATTCGACATTCAATAGTTTATGTAGATAAATGCACCTCTTGTAGTTATAAGCCCTGCACAAATATGAAAACAAACTTTGTTTTAACCAGCACCTTGTGAACCGGCACTCTCAACAAACCGGCAAAAATATATACCTCAAAGCTTGTTCAATTGAATGGCAACACGAAATATCAACAGTTGATTCAAATGGAACAATTTCTCTTCAAATACCGCGATGTCAAAGGTAGTCAGTTGAGAATGGAATGAGGAGGCTTTATGCCGTTAAAGTTTTATTTAAAACAAAGTCGCATTATTTTTAATTGATTTATGCCCTAAATAACCTATTACAGTGACGTGTATACTCCCGCATTACGTTTGTATTACTTAGTTTTTACATTAATTGCGTGGACCTCTTGATTATCCGGAGTATTTGATCAACCGACATTCTCTTAGTCTCCTAGGCGCCGGTTAATAAAAAGTTTGCGGAACATACAATCTCAGTTTATCAACGTGGTCTTTCTTTTGCAGTAGTTTTCACTTACCAACCACTCGTTTTGGCGTTTGAGTTGCATTCACCAACACTATATTAAGCTACAGTTCCAGGACATAGTTACCACTAACAATGCACATTTCTACAATCCCTCTCTCACTTGGGTCATGACACAAACCCCAACAATTGTGTTTCTCTGGCCCCACATTAAATGGCGGTATGAAACAACCCAAACAGCAGCAGTGGGGTGTTGCCAATTCTCAAATTCCCCATCTTCTGCCCTCTGCTCTCAACTGTTTAAAACGTGTTACAGCTTTCCTCTGTTCAGAGAGCTGCTTTAACATCAGGATCTGATGAAAAACTGCTAAACAAAAAGCTGTTACGTTTGTGGAGGAACTGAGCTTATTTTCTCTTTACACGACCTCACACAGAAAATACTAGCTGACCCAACCCCTTGTAGCTAACTTTCTATTGTTTCATTTTAATCCTCACACTAAGCCTGAGGTCATGTGGGCATTCTGAAAGGTTAATTGTTTTCAAGAATGTTCCCTTGTACACTTTGGTCTTAAAGGGATACAGCAACAGAAAATACATTCCTCCCAAAACATCCACATACTGAGTGTCCTCACCTAAGAGATGTGTACAGTTTCCAATGCTAAATGTGGGCAGTGAAATGAATCAAATGAATGTGAAGTTTGACCCAAGAGGAGGGGGGAGTTGTTAGTAAATACGTGAAGGGTCCAGGAAGAATGTTGTGAGAGCTTGTAGCAAGATTAGGCGCAACGATACATTTACTTACCTTGATCACTCGCATAGGCAATAAAACATCTTGAGACGACTACAACCAGGTCCATGAGGACAGACTCCTGACGCTGATCTTCATAGCTACCTGCTTGCGCTGATTGGTTAACATGTCTAGGTCAAGAAAGCCTCGAGACAAGAGAGGAGCCCCTCTCCTCCAGTCCAATATACCATTACTCCAGTCCAAGATTCAAAAATCTGGGCACATATTTCCTGGACAGTTGCACTATTATCGTTATCCTCTAGAACCTTGTCCATGCAATTTTGGTCTCTTCTGCTGACAGAATGTACTGTTAAGAGAAACAATGTGGTTTTAAGTGGTGGAGTCTAGTGTTTGGTTGTGTTAGTCTCTCACAAACTTGGGCACTTTGCTGGAGATGGAAGGCCACTCAGTAGCACATTCAATAGAGCTGCATGTCACAAGCATGGAATTGTTCAGTGATGTAGGAAACACAGCAAGTATCATGTTTCCGTTACTTGATTTTGACAGCAAAACAGTTCAGCCCCCTTAATCTCCCAGCAAAGAAAAGGACAGAGACATACTGGAAAAGGGACAAAAAAAAAGCAAGACTTAGAAAAGACAAACCTTTTTTCTCTGAAGATTGGATGACCTGACAGTCATCATTAAGATTATGGAAATAATTTGATGCAGTAGTCAGAGAGAATGTGTTGCTGAACAAAGAGACCTTGGAGTGCAGGTTCATAGACTCCACTTTCGAGCTAAGGTAGGTAGGATAGTGAAGATGCGTTTAATATGCTTTCCTTAAATTGGTCAGAGTACTGAGTATAGGAATTGGGAGGTCATATTGCAGCTGTACAGGATATTGGTTCGGCCACTTTTGGAATATTGCGTGCAATTCTAGTCTCCCGTCAACAGGAAGGTTGTGAAACTTGAAAGGGTTCAGAAAAGATTTACAAGGATATTGCCAGGGTTGGAGTGTTTGAACCACAGGGAGAGGCTGAATAGGCTGGGGCTGTTTTCCTGGAGGGTCAAAGGCGGAGGGGTGGCCTAATAGAGGTTTATAAAATCATGAGGGGCATGATAGGATAAATAGACAAGGTCTTTCCCCTGAGTTTGTAGAGTCCAGAACTAGAGCATAGCTTTAGGGTGAGGGGAGAAAAAATTAAAAGGAACCTCAGGGGCAACCTTTTTTACACAAAGGGTGGTGAGAGTATGGAATAAGCTGCCAGAGGAAATGGTGAAGGCTGGTACAATTTCCACATTTAAAAGGCACCTGGATGGGTATATGAATAGAAAGGGTTTAGAGTAATATGGGACAAACACTGGCAAATGGGACAAGGTTAATTTTGAATATCTGGTCAGCATGAAGGGGGGTCTCTTTCTGTGCTGTACATCTCTATGACTCTAAATACAGTAAGATAGTGCCATTTCTTAGTCCTACAAAAAGTCCAAGATTCTCAAATGCTTTATTGATCATTCTCTAAACTTGTCTTGCCAACCTTTGTTTGCACATGCAACCAGGTCTCTGTGCTCCTGCAGTCAGTTTAATATTGTACTCATGGTAATTAATTTACACTGGGAACAGTAAAAGCTCCAGCACCGATCCTTTGGGAATTTTGTTATAAACCTTTCAGTTCATCAAGCAACGATTAGAACTACTATTTTATTAGATTAGATTTCCTACAGTGTAGAAACAAGCCCTTCAGCCCAACAAGTCCACACCGAACCTCCGAAGAGTAACCCACGCAGACCCATTTCCCTCTGATTAATGCATTTAGCATGGCCAATGCACCTGACCTGTACATCTTTGGACTGTGGGAGGAAACTGGAGCACCCGGAGGAACATGCAAACGCCACACAGTCGCCCGAGGCTGGAATCGAACCTGGGACCCTGGTGTTGTGAGGCAGCAGTGCTAACCACTGAGCCACTGTGCTGCACCTATTTCCTGGCACTTAGAAAATTTCACATCCATTTTCCTGTTGTCCCTTTTATTCCACAAACTCTATAAATGTTTCTTAAATCTATTGTATGGCACTTCATTAACTGTCTTTTGAAAGCCCGTGTAGATATAAATAATTTTCTCAAAAACTCAAATTAGCAAAATATACAACTTGCTTTCAACAAATCTGGTTCACCTTAATTAAGTCAAATTTGCCCAAGTCTGATGCGAAGTATTCTTTGCCATAGCTCCTGCTTAGAGAGTCAGAGACATACAGCATGGAAACAGACCCTTCGGTCCAACTCGTCCATGCTGACCAGATATCCCAACCCAATCTAGTTCCACCTGCTAGCACCCGGCTCATATCCCTCTAAACCCTTCCTATTCATATACCCATCCAAATGCCTCTTAAATGTTGCAATTGTACCAGCCTCCACCAATTCCTCTGGCAGCTCATTCCATACATGCACCACCCTGTGTGAAAAAGTTGCCCTTTAGGTCTCTTTTATATCTTTCCCCTCTCACCCTAAACTTATGCCCTCTAGTTCTGGACTCCCCCACCACAAGGAAAATACTTTGAGGGGCATGGATAGGATAAATAGACAATTTTGTAAACCTCTACAAGGTCACCACTCAGCCTCCGACGCTCCAGGGAAAACAGCCCCAGCCTGTCTAGCCTCTCCCGATAGCTCGAATCCTCCAACCTTGGCAACATCCTTGAAAGGGTTCAGAAAAGATTTACAAGTTTCACAAATCCTTCTGATAGGAAGGAGACCAGAATTGCACGCAATATTCCAACAGTAGCCTAACCAATGTCCTGTACAGCCGCAACATGACCTCCCAACTCCTGTACTCAATACTCTGATCAATTAAGGAAATCATACTAAATGTCTTCACTATCCTATCTACCTGCACTTTCAAGGAGCTATGAACCGGCACTCCAAGGTCTCTTTGTTCAGCAACACTCCCTAGGACCTTACCATTAAGTGTATAAGTCCTGCTAAGGTTTGCTTTCCCAAAATGCAGCACCTCACATTTATCTGAATTAAACTACATCTGCTACTTCTCAGCCCATTGACCAATCTGGTCAAGATCCTGTTGTAATCTGAGGTAACCCTCTTCACTATCCACGACACCTCCAATTTTGGTGTCATCTGCAAACTTACTAACTGTACCTCTCATGCTCACATCCAAATCATTTATGTACATGACAAAATGTAGAGGTCCCAGCACTGACCCTTGTGGCACTCCACTGGTCACAGGCCTCCAGTCTGAAAAACCCTCCTCCACCACTATCCTGTCTTCTACCTTTGAGCCAGTTCTGTATCCAAGTGGCTAGTTCTCCCTGTATTCCATGAGATCTAACCTTGCTAATTAGTCTCCCATGGGGAACATTGTCGAACGCCTTACTGGGATCTAGATCTGGGATCTGGATCTGGATGTGTCAAGTAAATAACAAATCAGCAGGGATACGAGAACTTCCAACAGCCTACAAAAAACAAGAATCTTGAAACTGACGCTCAACTTCTGATGTCAACACTGGTGTCACCCAATAACAGTTACATCATATTATTGGTTCTTCATGACAATTCAAGAAACTTGGAGTTATACAGCATGGAAACAGACTCTTTGGTTCAACTTGTTCACACCAACCAAAAGTCCCAACCTGACCTAGTCTCATTTGCCCATATCCCTCTAAATCCTTCCTATTCATATACCCACCCAGATGCCTTTTAAATGCTATAATTTCACCTGCCTCCATCTTCTCAACATTGTCTTTTGTCAAATCCATAGCAAAAATTGCCTGCTTCAATCCCCAATTGCTTTAGATTTAGAGTCATACAGCACAGAAACAGAACTTTCAGTCCAAGTCATCCACACGGACCAGACATCCCAATCTGGCTCAGTTTAGTTTGCCTGGGTAACTATTTGAGAGAGTTCCAAGGGACTGATGAAGCTAGAGAAGGTGCAGAAATAAAACAGTTTAAACCAGTATGCCTGTGTCTTGGTGCAAAACTGTTAAAGAGTTGGCAGAGATGTTTGAGAATATTTTCTAGGCCTTTATGCTAGGCCTCCAAAACACCTGGTATCCTTCAGTTATCATCGGAGGTGGTACAATTGCTAAATATCCATTCATTTGTTTATTCTGCAAATCAATGCAAATAAATTATGGAAGAACAACAACAAACTTCTAGACTGATTTCTCTGTCACATCCTTCCCTCCATAAGTGCTAATTTATTTAAAACTAAGACATCTTTACTCTGTCCGGACAGAATGCAGGTGATGGTCTCAGTGATCTTCACATCACCCGGTGAATACAAGCACTGAAAGCCTCAAGAGTCTTGCCATCCCACTAATTTTAGTTATGGTCTTACATGCATCAACCCTTCCTCTGGCTCAGTAATAGCGACAGAACCTTTACTGGTTTCAGAGGTACTTCTTTCTCAAACCATTTCATCTTTCTCCAATCAAATCCTACCTTTTTAGCACAGTCACTTCTACTTGCCAACTTCTGGCACAGCTCAACATCAATTTTTCTTCTTGGCTTGTTGGTATGATGTCTTTTTAATGTTAAAATACACAAATGTAAATAGTTGTGATACCAGTGGTAGATTGTGCAACTGCTAGGACCAGACTTGGGAAGGATAAGCTGACCACTATCTGAGAGGTTGGGCAACAAAGGATTCACCCTGGTGCTCAACCTTCATCTAGCCACTTATCAAATACTGAATTTCTGAAGCTAATAAGAGAACTATGGGCAGACAGATCGCCATTCTATGATGAACTGTTCTATGACCCTAAACATGCTGAAGATTGAGAGATTGCAGCTATTGAAACCAAAAAAAAGGCAAAATAAGCAATTATGGAAGCGGTCAGTAATCCACATCTGCCCATATAATTATCTACAATAGATCCTGTAATATTGGGTAGAATAAGGAGGACAACATTTTGTAAAGTTCACCTCAATCATGTACAATATTAGTGATGCATTTGATGTTTAAACGACTTTATATCCCTCATAATGACTATATTTAAGTTTAGTCCAGCTAAGTGCTGCACTCAAGAAAGAAAATTAAGGATTCTTACAGTTTAACATTGGCCTGCTGAGAAAACCCATTTTATTGAAATAAAATACAAATATATGAATGGAATAAAAATTAAAGATGGTCTATAGGGAAGTTGTGTGTGCGACTAAAAGAATCTCAAATGAAAGTCTCCCATATATTCAACATAGAATATCTAAACCACAAGTGTATTGTGATTCAAATAATAATTACATCTAGGTGTTCCCTTTTCTATAAACCATTAAAATGCAGTTGACCCACTCCTGAGTTTTGCTGTTAGTATAGGAACTCACTTAGTTTACGTTTTTTTTTTAATTAAAAAGTTTAAAATCAACAGATTTTAGCAGATTCTACTTGATTCTAAAGTTTTGTAATCATGTACAGAACAGAAATGCATTTTACTATTTTTTCATGACACTGGAACTGGTACGTTTCAGACCATTATTTTAATTTAGGTATAATTTTATTGTTTTAAGCCAAGTAACACTTTGAGGAAACAAGAACAGCAGCAATTTCTATTATTTTCTCTGGTAGCTCACTTGTGTACGTATTCATATACAACCATATAGTTTGCAGTTCAGCTTCACATTGTTTCAGTCAGATGCAAGTAATCACAGCTCTGCCCAAATGCACAGTGTAAATAAAAATTGAGTAAAATGTGATTAAATTTACAATGATTACTTTGCAAATTGGTTCATCTTGAATACTTCTGAAGAAAATGTAACTGATATCTTTGCTTTTGCCTAGGTCACTATCATATTTTATTACTGAAAGTAACGATCACTATTTTTATTCTTGCCAGCAAACCAAATTTTACAATCAATACATGCACTTGAGATGCAAGAGAATCATATTTAATTTCTACTCCATATTAAGGCTGCTTGGTTCAGAACACATTTTTAAGGGGGTGGAGGGCACTGAAAATAGAGTGAAGAAATACTTTCTTTTGGAATATTGAAGTGCCAGTGAATGACGAGCAGCAATCATACATGCTGCAAACTAAGGGATCAGCAGAGTTGATTTGGCTGCTTTTTGATACATTGACCAGCTATAGTAAGCGTTTGAACTACTGGCCAAACAGATCACTAAAACAGGATTCTACTTTAGCCTCTCCAAGCTTACAACTACTCTTTGGACATCCACACCACTCAGCTGAGTGTTTTAATATCATTAAATGGGCATATTTATAATGAAACACACTATTTTTATTTCCACACCCCAGTAGGTCTTTACTAGTGATTAAACTATATTTTTCACATGTATTTAACTCAAAATACTACAATCAAGACATTTTATTAAATACAGAAAGGCAGACTACATTGCAAACCTATATTAAAAGGTTTAAATCCTGTGGAAGAATTAACCACTTTCACTTGATCAAATCAACTGCACGAGAAAAGGAAGACTTACAAAATTAGACAGGAAGGAACTATGAATTGTTTGTGGCCTATCCTACTGTTTATTTAATGCAAATTACAGTACCAGTATCTATTCGGAACCGAGTCACACAGAACGAATTGTATTTACAGGGATAAACATCAAGCATACTTCACAAAAATTTATATTAAAATGAAATAAAAATTCAGTCACAAACAGAAGCATTCAAGTAATAATGTTAAACAGGTTTTTTTTTTGTTTTTTTGCTTTTTTTAAAACCAAGACAGTTCACAAGTGATGCAATGGTTGTATATTATCCATAGTCCTTTTTGACAAGAGAGGTGGTCAAGCTTTTGTATACAGGCTGTGTGAAGCATAGCAAAACATCTCTAATGCGGATTATACAGGCAAGCAGGTAGTCACACAAGTAAATTACCACGTTTAACCCTTTGTGTACCAATTGCAAACTGCAACTAAAAACAAGGATGTAGGCAATGACTTTCAACATTTCACCTTAGTTTCAAAGATTTGGTTGATCATTGCAATAAAATTCTAACCATTCATTTCAATTTGGAAATCAAATTGATCAGGCAGCAATTGGAGACACCAGCCCCCCCCCCCCGAGAGTTCAAACAAGGAGAAATTTGGATCAAAATTATGCTACTTTCACTAAACCCAATCACTGAGAGACTACAGCTCACATCTACTTTGTATTCCTGGTATAATGATATTATTTGGACCTTCTCAGGACCAGGGAATTGAAAGAGGAATGGCACCAAATAGCACTTTAAAAAAAAACAAATTAAAGCACTGAAACTTCATTACAGCCATTGCAATACAAATAGGCTGGGCTTTAATTTAATTCTAGCTGGCTAGCAACATGCTAGTGGATGACTCTCATTTGATTTACTGCTAAATCAATAGCCACATTTCTGAATCTCTGTTCAGCAAGCGGACTGAAGTGTTTTACTTGTTTGTCTTTTCCTCCTCTCCCTTGAGGAACACAGAAGGTACTGAGATTGAGTTTTGGATATTTATACAAATTGCGTAACAAAGACCATCCCAACCAAACTACCAGTTCACATTGCTAATTAACTCATTCACTACCCGCTGCCACTATAATTATTACAACAGCACACATCTTGAAAAATTTACTTAAGAATTTTCTCAAGATTGGGAGCTGAAGTAACAATTCTGTAGTGAATAAGCTTTTTAGTAACAATAAAACACACAAAGATGAGGAATATTTATTGCGAATGCTAAAAAATAAAAACCTAAAGTATGTCTACCTGTTTGAATATTAATTTCCATATTGTAATAAAAATATTTTTATGATGTGCACTATTAAATAGCTTACACCAAAAAAAAAACTGTACAAACCAACTCTGGAATCCCTTAAGACTGCCCACAGAGCTTGAAGTTGCGTGCATATACCTGCAGTTTAGGATGTAATGCCAATACCCAGGTCTGCTCAACACTTTCTGCTACAGCATCCATCAAAATCTACTGTCAAGTATCAGCCTAATGCTCACTGCAAGTTCTGCTCATTTGGCACTAGCCTAATTTAATCTATGTCCAAAAACCTTTGCGCACCCCCCACCCCCCTCTCCAGATTTTGTAGCTCAAACTGGTAAAATATGTAAAAGCAGGCCATGGTTTGAAAATCTTGAAAATGTGCTTCCTACTGTGAAAGATTTTTTTAAAAAACAACTCTAAACCACCTCTTTCTAATTTTTCTTTATGTGGAACAGTTATCTTGAACTCAGAAGCTCAAGAAAATGTTCACTTTGATCAGACCCTCAAGGAAAAAGGAAAGCATTTATTGTAACCAAATTCTGAATAAATTTGCCTTTTTGTTAAAGAAATTTAACTAAGGCCAGTGGTCAGTTCTGAGAAGCAGCTGCAGCAAGGGCCTATGCACTGTCAAAATGGTACTAAACACAAACAAGGTGAGAGATAATAACCTGGAAAAAACACTTCAAAAACAAAAATACAAAAAAAAACTAACTTTGGATTCAATTTCCAAAATTTCATTTTCTTCAAAGGGACTGCATCACTTACATGGTGAAAACTTTTAAAAAAGTTTATGATAATACAGGATCTCAAGAAATATAAAGTGGACTGAAGTTCATCAGTCTGTGGTGTTGAATTGCCAGAAAATACAAAGCCAATTATTTGGCTAAATTATGATAAGGACAGGCTGTAAAAGATTTAACAAAAATGACAAAGTGATCGTGTACACTCTATTACAGAAATCAGACAATATACACAGCCAGTTCAACTTTACTTGGAAATTAACTCAGTTTGTACACTGCCAATGCTAGTGCATATCTTGTGGCTTGTAATGAATATATACTGCAGTAGAGATGCTTTAAGGATGAGCAAACCATTCAGATTAAACTTGCCCTTTTTCCCATTTTTGCCCGATGTCCACTTCTCCACTGCAGTATTTAGTGGCATTTCCTCATTTTATATCATTTTACAGATCTAGTTTGTGAATCAAAAAGTGACAAATATCACCAGTGTGGTATTTTAGCAAAAATTGTGCTAAGTCTGTTACAAAAACAGACAGAAGGAAAGGGCAAAAGCTCAATGAACAATATAAAATTGTTCCTTTAAAGGCACTAACCAAATCCTAACAGTTCTCTCATCCTTAGTACAAATTCACATGAAACTTTAGAAGTTGCAAATTAAAGCTGCAGTTCAGATTGAAAGCCATGTAATGGGACACTCCAGTGTTAACTCGGTGCACACAAGATAAAAGCATTTGGTAAAACAAAAGTAATTAAAATCAAAATTTGCATTATAAAATGTCAAATAATTATATAATTTGTACATTAAAAATTTAAAGTCATCAGTTCATGCAGCACTATTAGCAACTCTGCCAGATTTACTTTCATTCCTAGATTCATATCCTACAGTAAATTTTTGGACAGTAAAACAGAGTTGGCATAGCACAAGTGTTCAAAAGTTGGTTACACATGTATATAGATTCTAGTATATTATATTGTGGCTTTCTTTCAAATTAACTGGAAACAATTTTCTGTAGAATAATCCAGCCTCAAACCGCAAATTGTCATAACCTGCTGAGAGCCCAAACATTTTAAATAGTGAAATATGCAACTTTTGAAGTGTTCAACAATTCTGTACATCTGTTTTTGTTCCAACTGCAATGTGAATCTGATACAAGCAATAAAAATAAAACTTCTCTACAAGACAGATGTCAACTTAAAAAAGGTACATAAAGGGTTAAATATGAAAGAAATAGCAAATATACTGAGGGACAATTAAAAAAAAAATCAAACATTGGAAGCAAAGGCACTCCAAACTATATACTATACAGCACTAGTTCCTTATTGTTACATCGTAGCCGCACCTATAGTACAGAATTGAAACTATATGGCTTTAAAAGCTCTCCTACAATTAACAAAATTTGCCCTGAATGTTTGTTGCTCTCATCAGTTCCCAGGTCCACATACTTTATGTACAAAACAAAAATAATCAAAAATAAGTGGTGGTTTGAGAGGAGATGGCTGAAAAAGAGGACAGGAGAAAAAAACGGAAATCTGAAATCATTGGGATAATTTTTTACACTCCTTCAAAGAACTCAAGATTGTATTTCAATTGGTGTAGCTCAGAAATCATCTGGGACCTGCAGTTTTATTAACTTGAATGTATATGTGCCACACTGCTTCTGCAACACCTTGCTTTAAATAAATGGGACCAGTATAGAGTTGCACTGGACCATAAAAAAAATCTTTAGCCCTGAAGAGTCAAATGTTCAATTGACAAAAAAAAAGTACTGAAAATATCAAACTTCACTTCTAGGCAGGGAAATTATGGTGACTTGAGTCTCTGGTCTTTCTTGCAGTAGCTATTTCAGAGGATCTGTACCCTCATCAGTACAGGTCCAGTATTGATAAAACCTTAATATCTATAACTAAGTATTACTACCTTCTTACTCAGATTAAGAATGAATCTGATGGCAACGCTTCATGCCAAATCAAATCCTGCACTACACCAGAGTGAAACACACCTCAGCCTTTCATATTTTTGGATTGGGTGGGGGAGATTTGAACACTACGGCAGACTGCAATAAAAGATTGTCAAGGGAGGAGTTTACCATTTCTCCTTATTCCTTTTCAATCTCTCTTCAGTGAGTAAATGATTGGTTGGTATTTATTTTGTGTATATTTTTGAAACAAGATTAAATAAAATGAACACTAATGACAATTTTCATAGTTGACCAGCATTTTTGCAGCTGACTGGAAATTTGAGCCAGGGCTTTCCCGTCCTCAGGTTGAGTTGGATGCCGAAGCTGAAGCCGCATTGGTAGACTGTCCACGGTCCACAGCAGCGTTGGTATCTGGGACAGAAGGCAAAATACAAATTACTTTCTTGGAAATAATTCACCAATGAAATTAAGGTTGGAAATGCTATCCTCAATTTAAAAACAAGTACAACATTGTAAATATCAATCCACAGAAATTTGGTATATTGTCACAGAAATAACCATAGAATAATTTCCCAATTAAATTTATTTTCAGCCTTCATTGTTAAATGTCTGAATTCTGACTAGAGAATTTCTAAAGAACCTTCTGATCTAGTAGCTTTTAAACTTGACCATTCAAAAACAAAAAGGTCAATTTAAGCACTTGGGGTTAACTATAAATGCCTGGTATCCCAAGCAAACAAGTTTTAGATAGCTAAAAATATGCTGAGCAACAGAAATAACTGATAAGGTAATAAATTATTTTAGGATTCATTAAACCGGACAGGAGGACTTTTTCAAAAAATGCCTGAACTAGGAGATTCATTTCATCTGGCAAAACGGCCTATTTAGATTGGTCTCATGAATAAAGTATGCTTCCTAAGGTATTTCACTGGAGTGCTATAAAGCAAAACTTGACACAAACAAACAGTCTTGGTGATATTATGACAAATGGTTAAAGTGGTAGGTTTTAAGGAGTGTCTCAAACAGGGAAATTAGGTGAAGAGATAAAAAGCTTTCCCAAAACAAAAATATCCAGAACTTGAGGCCTTTGCAGCATGGCCACCAAAGGCAGATGGATCAAAATCATGGCACTTAAGCACTAGAATTAGAAGCACACTGAAATTAGAGGATTGCGGTCCTGCAAATTAGTATGGAGGGATGAAACAATGGACAGACCTGAAAATAAGTATGAGAATCTAAGTGCTGGTTAACCAGAAGCTCACATAGATCAGCAGATCGAGTACGATTGCATAAATAAGACTTAGCTGCTTCTGTACTAACTTGCACAAAGTCTTGGATCACCTCCAGCTTTTAAGGTTTGAATATGGATACCAGCAAGAACAGGTTAGGATAACCAAGTCAAAAAGCACCATCCACAAAGACGAGGGTTTCAGCAGATAAACTAAGCTGGCAAAAGCTAAGACAACATTATGGAGTAGGAAAAGGCAATGCCATTGGAAGCAACTCTCATGATTAAATAAGATGGGGTGGCATTGTGGCTCAGTGGTTAGCACTGCTGCATCACAGTGCCAGGGACATGAGTTCGACTCCACCCTCCGATGACTGAGTGAAGTTTACTTGTTCTCCCAGTGTCTGCGTGGGTTTCATCCGGGTGCAAAGGTATGCAGGTCAGGTGGACTGGCCATATTAAATTGCCGATAGTACTCAGGGATGTGTAGGTTAGGTGGATAAGCCATGAGGAATGCAGGGTTACAGGGATAGGGTGGGGGGTGGGTCTGGGTGGGATGTTCTTTGGAGAATTGGTGTGGACTTGATGAATCTAGTGACTTGTTTCCACACCGTAGAGATTCTACTTGATGAAGGCAAAATTGAGAACAATGTACCATTTGCCAGACAGTAAAGTTGAGGTACTGTCTAAAAAATGGTAAGCAGCAAATGAGATAATGGCTAGTCTTCTTGATATTTAATTGGAGAAAAGGCAGTGAGACAATTTGGAGAAAGTGCATGGATCAGGAAGGGTAGTGGTGAGGTAGAGCTGGATGTGATCAGCATACACACGACAACAATATTGCGATTTTGAATGGCACGTCAAGGGGTAGTTTGCAAATGCTAACCAAGTGAGGGGCAAGGCTAGATCCACAGTGGGCAGAGGTAGTCGTGCAGGAGCTGGAATTCTTTTGATATCATTAGCAAAGTCAAAAATCAAACCTGGCAAAATGGAACCAAGAAAATTTAGCCCAATCTAGCTACATAACAGTTAAGAGGCACTGGAGGAAGGTATAGGTGGTCTGATTAGAAAGTTTGCAGATGATGCTAAGATTGGTGGAGTAGCAGATAGCAAAAGGGGACTGTCAGAGAATGCAGAATATAGATAGATTTGAGAGTTGGGCACAGAAATGGCAGATGGAGTTCAATCTGGGAAAATGCAAGGTGATGCATTTTGGAAGAGCCAATTCAAGAGCGAACTATACAGTAAATGGAAAAGCCCTGGGGAAAGTTGATGTAAAGAGAGATCTGGGTGTTCAGGTCCATTGTTCCCTGAAGGTGGCAACACAGGTCAATAGTGCGGTCAAGGAGGCATACAGCATGCTTTCTTTCATCGGACAGGGTATTGAGTACAAGAGTTGACAGGTCATGTTTCAGTTGGTTCACAGACTTTGGTTCAGCCACATTTGGAATACTGCATACGGTTCTGGTCACCACATTACTAGATGGATGTGGATGCTTTGAAGAGTGCAGAGGAGATTCACCAGTATGTTGCCTGGTATGGAGGGCACGAGCCATGAAGTGAGGTTGAGTAGATTAGGATTATTTTCATTAGAAATATGGAGGTTGAGTGGGGACCTGTTTGAGGTTTACAAACTCATGAGTTATAGATAGGCTGGATAGAAAGAAGCTTCCCCCCACCAGAGTGTGGGACTCAATTACCAGGGGTCACCAGTTCAAGGTGAGAAGGGAAAGTTTAAGGGAAATCTGCGTGGAAAGTTCTTTACACAGAGGGATATAGATGCCTGGAACACGTTGCAAGCGGAGGTGGTAGAGGTGGGCATGATAGTGTCACTTAAGATATATCGAGACAGATACATGATTGGGGAGGGAGCAGAGGGATGTTCCTGTGCTGTAATTTTCTTTGTTCATTGTTCACTGGAATGAGAGGGGAATCTACCCTGGGTAAAACAAAACCAAGGACAGTTGGAGAAAACAGTAGTGCAAAGATGGCGATGTTTCAAGTAAAGGTTAGGTACATTCAAGAAACAGGCGTAAAGGCAAAATAAACCAAAGACACAGCTTCTTTCTCACTCAGATGGTGGTAGGAATCTTGCACTCACTGCCTGTAAAAGGGTGGTAGAGACAAAAACCCTCAACAGTCAAATTATATTCAGATGTGCATTTATGATGCCAAGACATAAAAGGCTTTGGGCCAATGCTGGAAAGTGGGATTAGTTACGTGGCTGTTTTTTGACTATCAGCGACTTGAAGAGCATTTTTCTGTGCTGTAGATCTGACTCCTTGGGTGAAAGATGTTGAAACAAAAAGAAAAAGGAGGTGCAGCATTTGTTAGGTGAATTCTTTGAAGGAGATTCAGTCAAATAAAATTTATGGCAAAACAAAGATCAAAATAAGCCTGAGACAAAATACAGTTAGGGTCAGCATAAAAGCAAAAAAGAAAGCATATATTGTGGTGAAGGGCAGTAGGAAACCAGAGGATTGGGAAGCCCACAAAAGGCCAACAGAAGACAACTAAACAAAAGAAATGAGGGGGGGAGAAGACTTAAGAGGAGGGTAAGCTAGCCAGTAATTAAAAAACGATTATTGCAAGAGTTTCTTTTGATATATTGATGGTAAAAGAGGGGCAAAAGTGGACACTGAGCTGCTGGAAAATGATGCTGTAAGAGTAGTAATGGCAAACAAAGAAATGATGGAGGGACTGAACAAGTACCTTGCATCAGTCTTCACAGCGGAAGACAGGAGTAACATTCCAAAAATTCAAGGGGGATGGGGGGCAGAGGTGGGCATGGTGGCCATTGCCAAGAATGAAGTTCTAGAAACACTGAAAAAGGTCAAAAGATGGATAAATCACCTGGACTACACCCTAGAGTTTTGAAAGAGAAAGCTGAAGAGATAGTGGAGATCTTTCAGGAATCACTGGAGTCAGGTAGAATTTCAGGACTGGAAAATCACTACTTTAACCCCCCTGTTCAAGGAGGAAGTAAGGCAAAGATGGGAAACTATATGCCTGTTAGCCTGATGTTGGCTATTGGTAAGATTTGAGCCCACTGCGAAAGAATGGATTTTGGTATACTTGGAAGTGCACGGTAAATAGGACAAAGTCAGCATGGTTTCATGAAGGGGAGGTCATGCCTGACAAATCTGTTAGAATCTTTTGAGGAGGTAATGAGCAGGTTAGACCAAGAAGAACCAACGGACATTATCTATTTGGACTTCCAGAAGGCCTTTGACAAGGTGCCACACAGGAGGCTGCATGGTGTTACAGAGAAGGTGGATAGAAGATTGGCTGTCTGGCAGAAAGCAGGCAGTGGGGATAAAAGGGTCCTTCTCAGGATAGCAGCGTTGACAAGTGGTGTTCCACAAGGCTCCGTGTTAGGATCACAATTTTTCACTTTATACATGAAAGATCTAGTTGAAAGAATGGAGGGCATTCTGGCTAAGTTTGCAGACAATGCAAAGATGGGTGGAGGGGCAGGTAGTATTGAGGAGGCAGAATAATTTAAACAGGTTAGGGGAGTGGGCAAAGAAGTGGCAGATGGAACACAACATAGAAAAGTGCGAGGTCATAGTTTATGCCTCTATTTTCTAAATAGGCAGAAAATTCAGAAATCTGAAGTGCTCAGGGACTTGGGAGTTCTGGTCCAGGATTCTCAAGGTGAAACTCCAGGTTGGTAGTTAGGAAGGGAAATACAATGTTGGCATTTATATTCTAGTCCTCTCAAAATAAATAAGAGCAGGTATGTACTTTGGAGGCTTTAAAAGGCTCTGGTCAGACCACATTTAGACTATGAGGAGCAATTTTGGGCCTCATACCCAAGGAAGGATGGAGAGACCCTGGAGTGGGTCCAGAGGAGGTTTGTGAGAATGATACCAGATCGAAAGACTTAACTATGAGGAACATTTGAGGACTCTGGGTCTACAATCAATGGAGTTCTCAAGGATTGTCTAATTGAAACTTACAGAATACTGAATTGCCTGGATAAAATGGACATTGGGAAGATGTTTCCATTAGACTAGGGCTCAAGTGAACAGCCTTAAAGTAAGGGGAAGACACTTTAGAACAGAGATGAGGCTAAACTTCTTCATTCAGAGTGGTGATGCTATGGGATTCATTACCACAGAAAGCTGTGGAGGCCAATTATTGAGTATATTTAAGGCAGAGATAGACAATTTCTTGATTGTCAAGGGAATCAAAGGTTATGGGGAGAGTGAGAGAATGGGGTTGAGAAACTAGATGGGCCGAATGTCCTTATTTCTGCTCCTTGGTCTTATGGTCTAAAAACAGCCACCAACATAAAAGGGAACCCGAAATCTTGTACCAAAATTGAAACAGTAAGCAGGTAGTAAAAGATGGGCTCCCTATTGAGAGAAAAACAGGGTGATGTATGCTTGAACACACAGGCTAAGAATGGAATATTTAATGAGTACTTTGTATCGATGTTTCGCAAGAGAGAGAAGAAACAAACAAACAAAAAAAATCAGTACAAGAGGGGGCAGTAAAGGTCAGCTCTGGGGTAAAAATTGACAGGTTGCACTGGAAATGCTTATAACTGGACTATTTGACAGTCTGGATGGTTGATTGAGAAACAGACAGTTGGAAATGGTGAAAGTACTTGACATAATCAAACTTTAGGTTGGAAGAATGTGGCTGTTTCTTTGGACCAGAAGAAATTGAAGGGCAGTGAAAAAGATTTGAGATAAGGTACACCATGATGAGATGTCCCCACCATTTGATGGCAGAAAGTCTAGAAGTAGATGTTTGATTTGTCCAGAGGTTAAAAGGTTGCAGACTTTTATGGGAGGTGGTTGGTGGAGGATGGGAGGAAGAACATTCTTGTATATAAAATCTAATAACCTGGATCTGGGTGGTTATAGCAGTGGAAGAAAAGATGGCTACTTACTGGATGCAAAGTTGAGAAAATTAAGCTTTCAGGCTCTATGGGGATGGATTGAGGAAAATGAATTTACTGGAGTATTCTACAAACAGTGGGGATGGAGGATCAATGGGCTAAACAGCTCTATTCTGCACAAAGACTAGTGAAATACAGACGTTTGGTCAATCCAATTTAATGCAGGCAAGTATTGAGTTTGGGGGAAAAAGGGCAAGTTAATATAGAAATTAGAAAATCATATGGTAATCAGAGCAATGAATGCAAAAGATAATAAGTCACACTAAACCCTCAAAACTCTGACTTGGCCTCAGCTGGAGCACTACCTGTAATGCTGGGTGCTACAACTAATATAAAAATAGTAAACCTTCTCCCAGGAGTAGCTGCAAATGTTGCACCATCCTTAAAATCGGTTTTCTGGAATATAAATTATATGCCTAGTACAGCATGCATTTATGCTGATGTTTTTTCTTCATTAGTTAATTGTTCCTATAGTAGGGTACTTTAAACCTGACAAATATTTCCACTCATCCAATAACTTTTAGAAGTTGAGTGTTATCACACTTTTACCATCTAGGACTGAAGTCAGTATTGCTATGAATCCACAAATTTTGTTTACTGTTTCTTTTAAATAGAGCTCAACAACTTACACTGCCAAATTACTTGCACAGCAATATCACTCCTTCCATTTTGTGGTGTTCACATCGCCACAACACATTAGTTCAGATTATTCTGCTATTAGGTAAAGTCACCATAGTACCAGAGGGCCATAGGGATGCTCTTTCATTAGACAGACACAACAGGTTGTGGTTTAACCTCAGGTGAGGGTTAAGGTTGAGAAGAACAGTTCTTTATGGTAATCTCAGCAGTTTGGGAAGTGAACTCACACTGCAGGCTGGTTTGCAGTGCAGAGTAATAAGATTCAGCCAACTGATCCCCATACCTGGATGTATATTACACACAGATATACACTGGGAGAAATAGAGGACTGCAGATGCTGGCAATGCAAGTCAAAAAGTGTGGCGCTGGAAAAGTACAGCTAGTCAGGCAGTATCAGAGGAGCAGGAGAGGTGACACCTCAAGAATAAGCTCTTCATCAGGATTGGGGTGGGGGGGGTTCAAGGTGGAGAGATAAATGGGAGGCGGCTGGAAGGTAGCTGGGAATGAGCTAGGTACACAAAGGTGGGGGGTAATGGTGATAGGCTGGAGTAGAGGATAGAGCAGATAAGTGGGAAGGAAGATGGGCAGGTAGGACAGTTCAAGAAAGGTGACGCCGAGTTGGAGGGTTGGATTTGGGATAAGATGGGGGAGGGGAGATGAGGAAACTAGTGAAATCGATACTGAAAGTGTGCCCTGTGGCCGAACACTTCAACTCGCCCTCTCACTCCGCCAAAGACATGCAAATCTGGGAGGTAATATTGTGGCCGTACAAGACATTGGTTCGGCCACCTTTGCAATATTGCGCATAATTCTGGTCTTTCCTATCAGGAGGATATTGTGAAACTTGAAAGGATTCAGAAAAGATTTACAAGGATGTTGCCAGGGTTGGAGGGTTTGAAGTCTAGGGAGAAGCTGAATAGGCTGGGGTTATTTTCCCGAAAGTGGAGGCCGAAGAGTGAGGGAGTCCAGAACTAGAGGGCATAGCTTTAGGATGAGCGGGGAAAGAAACAAAAAGACACACCTGAGGGGCAATTTATTCACACAGAGGGTGGTGCATATATGGAATGAGCTGCCAGAGGAAGTGGTGGAGGCTGGTACAACTGCAGCATTTAAAAGGCATCTGGATGAGTATATGAATAGGAAGGGTTTAGAGGGATGTGGGCCAAGTGCTGGCAAATGGGACTAGATTAGGTTAAAGGTAGCCTATCAGCATGGACGATTTGCACCAAAAAGGGTCTGTTGCCGTGCTGTACACCTGTATGGCACTTGGTGTGGCACTGTGGTTAGCACTGCTGCCTCAACACCAGGGACCTAGGTTCAATTCCAGCCTTGGGCGACTGTCTCTGTGGAGTTTGCACATTCTCCCAGCGTCTGCGTGGGTTTCCTCCAGATGCTCTGGTTTCGTCCCACAATCCAAAGATGTGCAGGTTAGGTGAATTGGCCATGCTAAATTGCCCATAGTGTTAGGTGCATTAGTCAGAGGGAAGAGTACAGTAGTACTCTTCGGAGGGTCGGTGTGGATTTGTTGGGACGAAGGGTCTGTTTCCACACTGTAGGGTATCTAATCTAAAAAAAAAGTCCTGGACCCCCTCAACTGCCAAATTCTAGCCACTCGATACCTGGAGGAAGAACGCCTCATCTTTTGCCTTGGGAACCTCCAACTGCATGGGAACAATGTCGATTTCACGAGTTTCCTCATCTCTCCTTCCCCCACCTTATCCCACAGCCAACCCTTCAACTCAGCACCTGTCCATCTTCTTTGCCAATTTGTTCCACCCTCCACTCTGACCTACCACTATCAGCTCACAATCCACCTTCATCTACCTATTGCATTCCCAGCTACACCACCCCCCCAGCCCCAACACCCTCCCATTTCATCCCCTTTGCCCCCACATCCCCCCATATTCCTGATGAAGAGTTTATGCTCGAAATGTCGACTCTCCTGCTCCTCGGATGCTGCCTGACTGGGACTGGCTGCGCTTTTCCAGCACCACACTTTTTGACAAAGATACACAGACTATATATACAAAACTGAATCTCCTTTGCTTTATCATCTGAAGGAGAAAGATACTCCGAAACTTCATCTGCCTTCAAGCTCGCTATTAAGCATTTATGTGCAATGATGTGCTGGAACCATTCCATTATTCAATATGGAAGTACAAAGTAATGCAACTTCGTAGCTTGGTCATGATGTATGAAAAATAAATTACAGTGCAGAAGATGTATGAAAAATAAGTTATGGTGCAGAAGTCGACTTATAGGAGAACAAATAAAAGTGAAATATTGACTTATGCTCCTGACATGTACTAAAACAAATGAAATTCCATATAATTTGATGAACAGCATGGAAAAAGGTTAACATTTCTACATTATATTTCATGAATATGAACACAGTAGTGAAATGTAGGAAACATGCAGTCCATTTGTACATTGCAAGTTCTCACATTCTAGCAATGTAACAATAACAAGGTAATCTGTTTTATAACACTGATTTAGGAATAAAAACCGGGCAGGACACCTTTAATAGTCCTCCGACTCTTCTTCATTACCCAGGGATCTTTCACATCCATCTGAGGTGCCAAACAATGCCTTGGTTTCATGACTAACCCAAATGATATAGACCTTTTAGCATTGCAGTGTTCCACAATAGCATTAATCTAGATCTTGTTCTCAAACCTCAAGTGGGAACTTTGAAACCCCAACCTCCTAATCCAGAAGAGTGAGCTACAACTGACACCAAATAAATTAGTATTTAAAAGTTGCAGTCTTGTACAGAAGCAGTACAGTTATAGAAAACATTTGTGGGGGAGGGGGAGGGGGAAGGGGAGGGGATTTCAGGAAAACCTGCTCAAGTGTAGTTTCAGCATTCTAATCAAATTATCTATTCTATGTCACCCTCACCTAAAATTACAGTTCTCATTTTCTGCGCCACAGAAACTTTGCGATCTTTCTATATTTTGCTTTATTAATTCATGGGGTCATCACTACCTCAATGAGCATTCATTGCCCATTCTTAATTGCCCTCTGGATAAGAGTCAACCACTTTGCCATCGGTCAGGAGTCACATGCAGGCCTGACCAGGTAAGGATGGTAATTTCCTTCCCCAAGGACATTCGTGAACCAGATGGATTTTTCCAACAATTGGCGATGGTTCATGGTCAGCATTAGACCCCTAATTTCAGATTTCTATTCAACTCAAATTTCATCATTTGCCATGGTAGGATTTAAACCAGACCTCTAGAACATTACTGAAGTCTCTGGATTAACAGTCCAGCAATAATACCACTAGGCAATTGTCTTCCCTTGTGAAGACTATAGTGAGGCTACAGTTGAGATTAGAATTCAAACAGATGAAAATAAGTTACATGACATTTCATTTTGCAATTGCTAGAAGATGTGCATCATCATGCTCACCTGACACCGCAGAAGCATTCGTTGGAGTTGATGCAGGAGTCTGATTCCGAATGTGAGGAGGGATAAGGATTGATGCCAGTGCTGGGTTGCTCGACAGTTCTGCAAAATCAATTAAGATGTCTAGAGTATTTTATTCACTAACTATTCAGAATTTCTGTAGAAGACCACTGAAGTGCTGACAGAGCTTTCTATTACACAGTAGAATTTTACATCATCCTTTGCTCTGCCCA
The DNA here is from genome assembly GCF_004010195.1 of Chiloscyllium plagiosum. Taxonomy (NCBI): domain Eukaryota; kingdom Metazoa; phylum Chordata; class Chondrichthyes; order Orectolobiformes; family Hemiscylliidae; genus Chiloscyllium; species Chiloscyllium plagiosum. The sequence continues at coordinate 49,006,483 of NC_057721.1, forward strand.
TCAGTTGCAATAAGTGTTAATCAGAAAATGCCCATCTGCAAATGAATCAATTTATCATCATTTGCAGTGCCTTCAGAGTTCCAGTTATGCAAAGAAACTCTACTGACATGCATCAACTTGTATTCTACTTTCATTCTTTCTACTCAATCCTTGACTGAAATGATGACAGCTAATAAGATGTAACAGACCTAGCATTGTTCTCTAAAATTTCCAGGGGGTTTCATTTTCTTGTGACAGACAGCCAGTGATCAAATTTGCTCTCTAGGTGAAACAAAATACCACTAAACACAAGCATAAATATTGGACACCATAGATACAGAAGCACTGGCTTATTGTAGGGGTGCAATCTCCAGTACCTTATCCAAACTGACATGAAAAACATGAGCTAAATCAATTAAATCCAATAGATGGCTCAGTCTATGCATGGTCACGTCCTGCAAAGATTACAATAGTTTGTGATAACTATATAGTAAATTATTCCTTCCCAACTGGTAATGAGACCAATTGCGTGCTCCATTGTCAATCCATGTCAAATGAAACAAAAATCACACTGAATTGAACCTAAGATTTTTGTGGACTCTAACTTTCAGACAGAATGGATACAATTACTGTAACGGGGGAGCCCACCTTATAAACTTCAGACAATGATAAGCATTTTTGCACTGACTGAGGTTAAAAATGCTGGACAACGCACTTCAATATACTGGAAAGCCTAGGACAGGAAGGCAGATTTTAAACAGTTAGAAATGTTTAAGTTACATTCTGGAACTTCAAATGCCTGCAGTCAATGATGGTGAAGACAACAGAAACAAAAAGGTACAGGAAAAGCTCAGGAGATGGGGGAAGGGTGGTGGGCAAATTAGAAGGGAAGAGAATCTTTAACACTGACTGATGTGGCGTAAGAGCCATGAAGTAGAGTTTGGTTAAAGATACAGTGGTGACGTGCTGAATGGCTCCACAGGCAATATGGAAGTAAGGAAGTTGGGTGGAGATAAATTAGTGAAAATCAAGCCATAAAAGGTGATCAAAACATGAAGTAAAAGTTTCAACATTGTGGGAGGAAATTAGTAGAAATAGAGGTGAAACAAAAACAAAAAACAATTCTGGGGACAGGTGAGCTCATGATCAAGAACTATGGTAAGCTTCTGCATTTTGGGCTTGAGTCTATGGTGGCAATAAAGAGTGGTAGATGTTCAGAGGACAGGGACCTGTAGGTACTTTTATTTTGCTGACATTGAATTGGTGCAAGTTAACTTAATCATAGAGTCATAGAGATCTACAGCATGGAAACAGACCCTTCGGTCCAACCCGTCCATGCCGACCAGATATCCCAACCCAATCTAGTCCCACCTGCCAGCACCCGGCCCATATCCCTCCAAACCCTTCCAATTCATATACCCATCCAAATGCCTCTTAACTGTTGCAATTGTACTAGCCTCCACCACATCCTCTGGCAGCTCATTCCATACACATACCAAGATATAAAAGTAATTTGAAACAGTCAACTAATGACACATTACATAGCTGGATTGCATCTCAACACAAAAGATGACTGCAAGGTTTTAAGTAAACTTCCCCGGTTATACACTGCAAATTAAAGAAACATGAAATCAAAATTGGAGGTTTTGCACAACAGGAAAAACTACTGAAGATGGCACAATGTTTATTATCCAATAGGTAGGATAACAATGGGATGAAATTAATTCAATGGAGGTAAACTGCAAAGAGATATTTTATAAAAGTGAGTATTTGCAGAGTCACAGGTAGCAGAAGAATGCAACTGAACTATGTTATTGATGTGGTCAGCAAAGTTTTGGAAAGAATTCTGAGGGAGAACATTTATGAGTATTTGGAAAAGCACAGCGTGATTAAAGGCAGTCAGCAAGGCTTTGAGAGAGGCAGGTCATGCCTCACAAATTTTATTGAGTTCTTTGAGGTAACAAGACAGGTCGACGAAGGTAGAGTAGTGGATGTGGTGTATAAGGACTTCAGCAAGGCATTTGAGAAGGTTTGCCATGGTATGCTCATTCAAAGACAGGAGGTATGGGATACAGGGAGATTTGGCTATCTGGATTCAGAACCGGTTGGCTGACAGAAGGCAGAGAATGGTTGTCGATGGAAAGTATTCTGCCTGGAGGTCAGTATTGAGTGGGGTCCGGCAGGGCTCTGTTCTCGGGCCTTTGCTCTTTGTAGTTTTTATAAATGACTTGGATGAGGAGGTTGAGGGATGGATTAGTAAATTTGCAGATGACACAAAGGTTGGAGATGCCATTGATAGTATCGAGGGCTATTGCAGGCTGCAGCTTGACATAGACAGGATGTAGAGGTGGGCTGAGAAATGGCAAATGGAGTTCAACCTGGATAAATGCAAAGTGATGCATTTTGGAAGATCAAACTTGAATGCTGAATACAGGATTAAAGGCAGGATTCTTGGCAGTGTGGAGGAACAGAGGGATCTTGGTGTGCAAGTACATAGATCCCTCAAAGTTGCCACCCAAGTGGATAGGGTTGTTAAGAAAGCATATGGTGTTTTGGCTTTCATTAACAGGGGGATCGAGTTCAAGAGCCACGAGGTTTTGCTACAGCTCTACTAGTCCCTGGTGAGACCACACTTGGGATATTGTGTCCAGTTTTGGTCACCCTACTATAGGAAAGATGCGGAGGCTTTGGCGAGAGTGCAAAGAAGGTTCATCAGGATGCTGCCTGGACTGGAGGGCTTGCCTTATGAAGAAAGGTTGACTAAGCTCAGACTTTTCTCTCTGGAGAGGCGGAGGAAGAAAGGTGACCTGATCGAGGTATACAAGGTAATGAGAGGCATGGATAGAGTCAATAGCCAGACACTTTTCCCCAGGGCAGGATTGACTGGCACGAAGGGTCATAGTTTTAAGGTATTAGGAGAAAGGTATAGAGGGGAAGTCAGAGGTAGGTTCTTTACGCAGACAGTTGTGAATGCATGGAATGCTTTGTCAGCAGTGATGGTGGAAGCAGAGTCATTAGGGACATTTAAGCGACTGCTGCACATACACATGGATAGCAGGGTGGGTAGGTTATGCTATTTTATTTCACATTAGGATCAATCCTTGGCACAATACTGTGGGCCAAAGGGCCTGTTCTAGGTTGAGGACTTTAACTGATTGGTTCAGTGCTATTCAATTTTAAAGCTCGTGAACTGTATTTTTCAATATCAAGTGTTTCATCCAGCTTTCTTCTCACCCTGAGACACTGCATCTTTTGAAGAAAATGTGCGTAAACATTTGTAGCAACAGAAGGTACTAACCTCGAGGAGACAAGGCAGAATAAATGTGCTTTGGGTTGCTTTAGCAACACACTGTCATAGATACAGTGGGCCAACGAATGGCTTCTTGTGTGTAAACATATATGGTTCCACAGTAGGCTGGGATAGGATTTCGAAGGCAGTCTGGCACTTCAGTTAAGTAGTCATTATTAATAATACAAGTCTCAACAGGGAATAATCGCCAGAGGTACTGCAGTTGATTCCAACCTAAGCAGCACAGTAAATGCATGTTTGGGTCTGGCACATTAGCTCTTTCTAAACTTTTAATCTTGGAAAGCAGTACATGAATTAGTACAGATGCAAACTTTGAGGTTGCCTGGGCAGTTATTAATCAGTTGGAAACAATATTTGCTTCTTTGGATGTCTCCAGACAGCAGAATTTCCAGAAACTGACCAGCACTCATCTATATGCCTGTTGAAGGGCTTTTGCCCGAAACGTCGATTCGCTTCCTCCTTGGATGCTGCCTGACCTGCTGTGCTGTTCCAGCACCACACTTAACTCTAATCTCCAGCATCTGCAGTCCTCACTTTTGCCCTGCACGGATCTATAGTCATTCCTGGTCATTCTGCAACTTTAAATCAGTCTGGCTGATAGTGAAACAGATCCCTCAAAGGGCACAATGTCACAGAGGCAAAAGCAATGATAAAAATGGTTTTTCCCCTACCAATGGACGATCATTGCTTGCCTCCTGGATCTACTGAAGACAGCACCATTTTTAATAAGGCATGGCACTATTGTTTTTCATCAAGAATGGACAGGAGAACCTTCCCAGGCTATAAGTGGATTCTGATGTATCAGTAGCAGGTTGAATTTGCAGGAGATCACTTAGTTTTTAAAATGTCACTGTCATTTTTTGGTTATAAACCACTTCCTTACCTTGAGTAGTGAAATTAAACAGTAATGGTTTCTCACGTCCATTTGGTAACTTGACATTTGGGTCCCGTAATTCATCGAAGAATGTATGTGCACATGCCTCTAGAGGCGTCAGACGGGCGGTTGGTGTATATTCAAGCAGACGGCTACACAATGCAATGGCTTCCGGAGGAGTGCGGGGTCGGAAGACCTGCAAAAAATAAAGTGCTTAATAATTTAAAAATTAGTAACCGAAAAGATGACACAAATGGCTTCACTGGCTCAGTGGCACCACCACTGTCCAAATTTGAAGATGTCTGGAGCAAGCGCAATGCTAATGAAGAATGCATAATTTATGCCAAGTTCAGAATTAGATGTTTCAGCAAGAACAGAGAATATAGTAAAAGAGGGGGAGGTGTGACACTGTTAGTCAAGCACAGTATTACTGCGATAGAAAAAACGTTTGAGTACTCGTCTGCGGAGGTTAGAAACAAGAAAGGAGAGGTCACCCTGTTGGGAGTTTTCTGTAGGCCTCTGAATAGGTGTGAGAGTAACAGGATAGTTATTATGGGGGAGCTTTAACTTTCCAAGTATTGACTGGAAATACCATAGTTCTAGTACTTTAGATGGGTCCGTTTTTGTCCAATGTGTTTCCTGACACAGTATGTAGACAAGCCAATAAGAGGCGAGGGCACATTGGATTTGGTACTGGGTAATGAACCAGACTAGGTGCCAGATTTGGAGGTAGGTGAGCTCTTTGGTGATAGTGACCACAATTCAGTTATATTTACTTTAGCGATGGAAAGGGATAGGTATATATCACAGGGCAAGAGTTATTGCTGGGGGAAAGGTAATTAGGATGCAATTAGGTAAGATTTAGGATGCATAGTATGGGGAAGGAAACTGCAGGCGATGGGCACAATTGAAGTGTGGAGCTTATTCAAGAAAAAGCTAGTGTGCGTCATTGATAAGTATGTACCTCTCAGGCAGGGAGGAAGTGGTCGAGCAAGGGAGCCATGGTTTAACTGTAGAAGTTGAATCTCTTTTCAAGAGAAGGCTTATGTTAGGACAAGATGTGAAGGCTCAGCTAGGGCACTTGAGAATTACAAGTTAACCAGGAAATACCTAAAGAAAGAACTAAGAAGAGCCAGGAGGGGACATGAGAAGTTGTTGATCAAGGAAAGCCCTAAAGCTTTCTATAAGTAGATCAGGAATAAAACAATGTCTAGAGAAAGATTAGGGCCAATCAAGGACAGTAGTGGGATGTTGCACGTGAGTCCAAGGAGATAGGTGAAGTGCCAAATAATAGGTTCCATCAGTATTCACACTGGAAAAATATAATGTTGTCATGGAGCATTATGTTATGCAGGCGACTAGACCAAATGGGATTGAGGCCCATAAGGAGGAGTTGTTAGCGATTTTCACACTTTCCAGAATTGCTAAGTCCCCTGGGCCGGATGGATTTATCCTAGGATTCTGTGGGAAGTTAAGGAGGGGATTGCCGAGACTTTGGGTTTGATTTCTTTGCCATCATTGTCTACATGAATACTGCCAGAAGACTGGAGGATAGCACATGATAGCCCCTTGTTCAAGAAGGAGAGTAGAGACAATCATGGTAATTATCAACCAGTGAGCCTTACTTTGGTTGTGGATTAAGTGTTGGAAAAGGTTAGAAGAGATCAAATTTATCATCGAGAAAGGAATAAGTTAATTAGGGATAGTCAACACGATTTTGAAGGGTAGATCATGCCTCACGAACTTGAGTTCTTTGAGATGGTGACCAAACAGGTCGATGGGGGTAAAGCGGTTGATGTGGTGTATATGGATTTCAGTAAGGCATTTGATAAGGTTCTCCATGGTAAGCTATTGCACAAAAAAACGGAGCAAGGGATTGAGGGTTTGGATGAGAAACTGGCTAGCTGAAAGACGACAGGTGGTGTTAGCTTTTATTGATAGAGGGATCGAGTTTTGGAGCTGCAAGATCATGCTACAGCTATACAAAACTCTGGTGTGGCTGCACGAGGAATATTGTGTACAGTTCTGGTCACTGCATTATAGTAAGGACATGGAAGCTTTGGAAGGGCTCAGAGGAGATTTACCAGGATGTTGCCTGTTATGGAGGGAAGGTCTTATGAGGAAAGGCTGAGAGACTTGAGATTGTTTGCGTTAGAGAAAAGAAGGTTGAGAAGTGACTGATTATCTTACATGTCTCAATTAAGAGTGTTAGATAGGGTGGGCAGACAGTGTCTTTTTCCTCGATTATGATGGCTAGTACAAGGGGACATAGCTTTAAATTGAAGAGTGATAGATACAGGACAGATTTCAGAAGTAGTTTTTTTACTCAGTAATAGGGGCGTGGATTGCACTGCCTGCAACAGTAGTAGACTCGCCAACTTTATTGGCATTTAAATGGTCATTGGATAAACATATGGCTGAAAATGGAATAGTGTAGAATAGATGGGCTTTAGATTGTTGTGCCAACCTGTGGAACCATCAAGAGCCGAAGGGCCTGTACTGCACTGTCATGTTCTATGTTCATTGCAGTACTGGAGGAGTGCTGCACTATTGGTTACATCTTACTCAAAAGAGCCATTCAAGGTCCTTCTCAAGCAGATATGAAAATTCTCAGAATAGCAGAACTCTCTTGGTATAATCTAAATTTCTCCAAAAATTAGCAAGATCATTAGGTCTTGGGTTTTATCAGAAAGGGATAGAATTAAAAAGTAGGAAATTTAGGCTAAACCTGTATTAAAATTTTGTTAGTTCACACTTAAGAATACTGCACGTGGTTCTGATTGTTGTTATGTTATTGAAATGATAGAGGATGCAGAAGTTTTACATGATACCCAAAATGCATGCATCTATATATCAGGAAAGGATTGAGACACTGGATTTCTTCCTTGCGGAGAAGAGGCTGAGGCACAGCAGCCCTTTTGCCCGAAATGTCGATTTTCCTGCTCCTCGGATACTGCCTGACCTGCTGTGCTTTTCCAGCACTACTCTAATCTAGACTCTGGTTTCCAGCATCTGCAGTCCTTGTTTCTACCTAGGAGAGGCTGAGGGGCAATCTAATCAGAGTTCTATAAAATTAAATATTTTGATAAATGGATGCAGAGAGTTTTGTTTTTGGTACAGAGGTGCATAAATTAGAGCCATGAATATAAAAGAGTCACTGAGAAATCTAACAGTGCATTCAGAAGAAACTGCTTGACCCAAAGATGGCGAGAATGCACAACTAAATGTCAGATAGTATAGATGTAGACAATGACCATTTTCAACAGGAGACAATCTAATCATCACCCTCTGACATTCAATGGTGTTATCATCACTGATTCCCTCAACTATCAAAATCCTAGGGGTTACCACTAACCAGAAATTGAACTGACTCGCCACAAATTACAAGAACAGGTCAGAGGCTAGGAATACAATGGCAAGCAAGTCACCTTCTGAGTCCTGCAAGTCTGTTCACCATCAACAAGGCACAAGTTAGGTGATGGACCACTCTTTTGTCTGAATGGATACAGCTCCAATAGCACAAGAGGCTTGACACCATCCAGATCAAACCAGCCTGCCTGACTGGCACCACATCCACAAGCAGCCACTCCCTTGACTACAGAGGACGTTCAGTAACAGCAGTATGTACTACCCACAAAATGCACTGCAGCAATTTGCCAAAGATCTTCCAACAGCACCATTCAAACTCATGGCCAGTACCATCTAGAAGGACAAGGGCAGCAAATACATGGAACACTACCACCTGCAACTTCCCCTCCAAGTCACTCATCATTCTGACTTGGAGATATATTGCTGTTGCTGGGTCAAAATCCTGGAACTCGCTCCCAGAGGGTATTGTGGATCAATCTACTGCACATGGACTGCAGCAGTTTAAGAAGCCAACTCATCAACATCTTCTCAAGGGCTTAAAAGCAACCATTATTCCTGACATGATCTGGTTGGGCCAAAATGGCTTGTTTCCTGTGCACATTTCTTTTTGTGTAGGATTATTTAGGATAAGAACGCCAAAATGAAATGTTACTAGCATCGTATGAATAAGTTAATGTAGCTTTGTTTTTCTGATATGAATGAATATGTTTAAATCAAGTGTGGCAGACTGACAACTCACCTTGAACAGACACACTCCCCACTACTAATGCACTTTGCAGCATAAACAACAAGATGCAAAACAATACCTCACCAAGATTCCTTTGGCAGCAAATTCCAAATTCACAAATACTACCGCCCAGTAGGACAAAGACTGCAGGCACATCGGAACACGACTTGCAAGTTTCTCCCCAGAATTCTTTCATTACCAATCGATTAAACCTTTCTTTCTTAACTGCACCATGGTGGTATCTCCATTGCAAATACTGTGGCATTTCAATAACACGGCTCACCATTTGTTGCTCAAAAACAGTTAGGTTTGGGCAATAAATCCTGGTTTTGTTAATGATATCCACATCCCATGATCAATTAACACATCAAAAATTTGTACTATATTGTCTTTCAAGAATACCTCCAGCTTGCATCAACACATTTTTGCGGAAAGTCAAGATCAGTTGAGAAAACTTACAAGTTCATTGACAAGCTACTTCAGATTCCATGTTCTTAGTATGAATATGTCAAGCATCTGACAAGTGACTTAACATTTAATCACAGGTATAGTCTTCTTCATCCCAATTACGATCAACTTCCACATACAAATGAACAGCTGTACAGGTTAGCTGGTGAAGACACTTGAGTGATATTTCTGGTAGGTTTTGCATAAACATAATACACATTCCTGATGAAGGGCTTTTGTCCGAAATGTCAATTCTCCTGCTCCTCGAATGCTGTCTGACGTGCTGTGCAACTTTGCCTGGTTCCATTATTACCTTAGTAAACCTACCATAACTTTCCTTGCTGTAACTGCACTGCTTTCTCTGCAGTCCATCAAGGATCAATCCTTGGACTCATTTATTTTTTATTTGCAAGCTGTGATTTGGTGACAACACCCAATAACAGTTGTTGTGCATATATGCTGATGACAACCAGCTCTGACACAAAGTCCCCACTGTATTAAAACTTGCTCAAAATAAATGCAGGGAATATGAATGTCATTGTTTGCAGCCCCAAACTATATTCCCTAGCACCTTGCAATACTTGACAACGTTAAAGGCACTGCATTAATGCAAGCTGTTATGATCCTAGACCACATCGCGAAATTTTACAATATCAGTAACTTGTAGGACCAGTAACATTGTCCTAAAAACAGTGCACCCAACTCCAGCTCCTCGAAAACCGCATTAGCGAACTGGACGAACTTCGGATCATTCGGGAAGCGGAGGGGATTACCGAGAGGAGTTACAGGGAGGTAGTCACACCTCAGCTAAAAGAAGGTAGATGGGTTACTGTCAGGGGACGAAAAGGGAATGGGTCAGCAGTGCAGGGATCCCTGTGGCAGTTCCCCTCAATAGCAAGTGTATCATTTTGGATACTGTTGGGGTCAACAACTTACCAAGGGTAAGCAATGGGGAACAGGTCTTTGGCACAGAGTCTGTCTCTGTTGCTCAGAAGGGAAGGGGAAAGAAGAGCAGAACATTAGTCATCGGGGAGTCCATAATTAGGGGGATAGATTGTCTCATTCCCACGGAACATCCTGACTCCTGTTTGGTGTGTTGCCTCCCAGGTGTCAGGGTTTGTGATGTCTCTGAGTGTTTTCAGGATCCTTGCGAAGGAGGGGGAACAGCCCCAAGTTGTGGTCCACATAGGCAGGAAGAGAGATGGGCATTTAAAGCAGAAATTCAGGGAGCTAGGGTGGAAGCTTAGAGCTAGAACAAACAGTTATCATCTCTGGTTTGTTGCTCATGCCATGTGCTAGTGAAGCGAGGAGTAGGGAGAGAAAGGTGTTGAACACGTGGCGCAGGAGGGAGGGGTTCTGGATTCCTGGATAATCTATGCTCTTTCTAGGGTAGGTGGGACCTCTACACCTGAACCAGAAGAGTACCAATATTCTGGGGGGATATTTGCTAATGCTCTTCGGGTGGGTTTAAACTAATTCAACAGGGGGATGGGAACAGGAACAGAAATTGTAGTTCAAGTAGATGGGAGGAGGACAGTAATGAAGTCAGAACTAAGATTTCAAGATCACAAGGCACCGGCAGGCAAGAAGTTAGTTTGAAGTGTGTCCACTTAAACGCCAGGAGCATCCGGAATAAGATGGGTTAACTTGCAGCATGGGTTGGTACCTGGGACTTCAATATTGTGGCCATTTCGGAGACATGGGTAGAGAAGGGTCAGGAACGGTTATTGCAGGTTCTGGGATTTAGAGATTTCAGAAAGAATAAATAAAATGGCAAAAGAGGGGATGGTATGGCATTGCTAGTCAAGGACAGTATTATGGTTGCATAAAGGACTTTTGAGGTCTCCTCTACGGAGGTAGTATGGGCTGAGATTAGAAACAGGAAAGGAGAGCTTGCCCTGTTGGAAGTTTTCTATAAGCTTTTGAATAGTTCCAGAGATTAGATTAGATTACTTACAGTGTGGGAACAGGCCCTACGGCCTAACAAGTCCACACCGCCCCACAGAAGCGCAACCCACCCATACCCCTGCATTTACCCCTTACCTAACACTACGGGCACTTGAACTTTCCAAATACTGACGAGGAATACTATAGTTCAAGTACTTTAATTAGGTCAGTTTTTGTTCAATGGGTGCAGGAGGATTTCCTGACAGTATACCGACAGGTCAACAAGGGGTGAAGCCACATTAGATTTGGTACTGGTTAATGAACCCGGCCAGGTGTTGGATTTGGAGGTAGGTGAGCACTTTGGTGATGGTGAACCACAATTTGGTTATGTTTAATTTAGTGATAGAAAAAGATAAGTATATACTGAGGGCAAGATTATTGCTGGGGGAAAGGCAATTACGATGCAGTTAGGCAAGATTTAGGATGCAGAGGCTGGGAAAGGAAACTGCAGGAGATAGGCACAGTTAAATGTGGAGTTATTCAAGAACCAGTTATTGCAGGTCCTTGCTATGTACCGGTCAGGCAGGGAAGTAGTTGTTGAGCGCGGGAGTAGTGATTTACTAAGCAAGTTGAATCTCTTGTCAAGAGGAAGGCGGCGGCTTATGTTAGGATGAGATGTGATGGTTCAGTTAGGGCACTTGAGACTTACAAGTTAGCCAGGAAGGACCTAAAGAGAGAGATAAGAGCCAGGAAGGAACATAAGTAGTCACTGGCGGATAGGATCAAGGAAAACCCTAAGGCTTTCTATAACTATATCAAGAATAAAAGAATCACTAGAGCAAGATTAGGGCCAATCAAGCATAGTAGTGGAAAGTTGTGCGTGAGTCAGAGGAGATAGAGAAAGTGCCAAATGAATACTTTTCATCAGTATTCACACTAGAAAAAGACAAAGACAATGTGGTCAACACCTGGCCGGGTTCATTAACCAGTACCAAATCTAATGTGGCCTCACCCCTTGTTGACCTGTCGGTATACTGTCAGGAAATCCTCCTGCACACATTGAACAAAAACTGACCTAACTAAAGTACTTGAACTATAGTATTCCTCGTCAATATTTGGAAAGTTCAAGTCCCCCATAACAACTACCCTGTTACAATTTTCAGAGACTGCAGGTTTACACAGTACTAATGAATACAAAATTAATACCCATTAAAATGCGGTTTTTGTTGATACAGGTCATCCTGCTATAACACGCATTTTGTCGACATGAATTCGCCGTAATGCAATTGACAAAGTGGGGACACTTTCTAAAGTGTGAACTTTCAAAATATGTGTTGGCTGTAACTCGATTACATTAGAAACAGCACTTAGGTGTTGCCAAAGTGTGATTTTTCTATAATGCAGGGTTGCACAAGAACATAACAGCTGCGTTATAGAAGAATTATCTGTGCAGGGCGAACAGGATATTTCTACTTTAAATTCTTGAATTAGAGGAATTCTGCTAAGGACAAAAGGTTTGAATCCAAGAGGGACTTTGAAGGAATCTCATTAAATGAAGCTCAAGTATTAGGGTACTTGACACTCATGTGAAACCATGTATGACCATCGAATGTTGACAGGATTCAACTTGGCCGCAATGCCCTAATGGTATTCTTGTACGTAGAATGCATTTTAATGTTTGCCTCAATTTTTGAAAGTGTGAGGCATCATGGAAACTAACTGAGCAATGGTAGGATATCAACTGGGCAGAAAAATACAATGATCAAATATAAAACTGGATTTTCTAGAAAGCTAAAAAGCATGTGGAGGTTGAACTACATACAAAGAATAAGAAAACCATACTCCAAGACAATTTCCTAAGCTGAATACCTACATTTAATGCACAAAACACTAAGCAAGTTCAAATGAACATGATACAAACTTATGGTTTAATTTCTAGGTTTCCTTCATTGACATGAATGTAATACAATTGCTCATGCTATCCCCATCAGCATTCAATAATGTGGGTAAAATACATATAAGGACAAATGGCAGAACAAACCTTAAACAAAAGTTTACATGTCATTTCTCATTCTGTGCTTTGAGTTGTGACAGAACTGACAACAATTCAGTAAAATGTCACATCACCAGGGATCTTAGTATATTTATGGAAAATTGTTTTCAAGTTATACTCAACTGCTAGTTTAATAAAAATCATGGATTTGCAAGAATAACCAGATCATATGAAAGCTTTATGCCTCATAAGAGGTAGTTAACTTCATTACTCTCAAGATCACATTACAAAATAATGCCTAGATACATGACGAATTTCCTTGGTCTATTATGAAATATTTAAAACTTAATGAACAATTTATAGCTTTTGGACTTTTATCCAGAAGAGTGCAGTATATTCCCAGTGAACAGAAGACCTCAAATTCAGTGGTGCATATTTTACTGGAACTCACTAACAGCTCGGTGATTAGACCAGATATCAGATTTCACCCCCTATATGTACTATTATATACCAACATGCAGTTGCAGAAGACACTGTGCAAAGATGGTAGTTTGAGACTTAGACAACATTAAATAATACCCATAATAATTTGGTGTCAAATCTGCACATGTTCAATCAAGAAAGGGATTGCTTAAAACAACAATACAAATATTTGAAATTGATAAGAAATAATGAGAATAGCATATATTTATTTTAAAGGTCATGAAGCATCAACACTATTGCAATAGATTAACCACAAAGCAACTCAGAAACAAGCTTTTTGGATGATTTTGAATTATGACGTTACGGACATTATCAGAGTAATCAGGCAATACTTATCAGTAAGACCTGAAGTCTTTCTTCTTTATCTCTCACCACACCCCACTCAATACTGTGGCTACACAAGTGAAATGCTGACGCTGTAGCATGATGCTTTTCTCTGGATCACAACTTTGTTCACTAACTCACTTGTCTTCCTCTGTTCAACTGCTAATGGGCATATTCACATGTCAACTTCCCCTATGCTTGTCTCAGTTTCTCAATGTCTTCCTCAAATAGTCTTTTACTTATTTCTTCTATGCATTCACATGGCAATTAATCAAATAGCAAGTCATCCATTCATACACAATAAGCTGGCATATTCATTCAGCAGTCACTGAAAATTATCTCCTTTTACCAATGAGAACAATTATATAATTATAAAGCATATGTAATCTTTAAGTGGATTCAGTGGTCTCTGGTGGTTTCGGGCACAGTTAGGATTTCATAATCACATTACGGGGCTGACTAAAAAACAATTAACTCCCTAGTACTGGCCCAACTGTGAGAGCTTTCAGTATACTGAACTAAAATTCAAGAAATTGTTTTCAAAAGCTCCATGTGCAATGATCAGCAACTGAAAATCTTTTTAATGAAGTTTCATAGGTTAAGGCCAATTTGGTATTCATTTGAATTTATAATAATAAAACTGCTCAACTGAAAAACATTAAGGAATGCAAATCTGGATCCTTTCCAATTTATCTTTCAAGAATTAATGGCTGAGACACACACATTTGCTGTATCAATATCTGAAACAACACTAATGCTTAATGAAAATTCTCTAAACTGTATCAGGCAAGAAAAGGAACTATCAACTAAATTATATATTATATATTTTAGGTTTATATTACTTGGGAGAAGATTTAAAAAACTATTTATTTTGGGTTAAGAAAGTTTTCATGATAGCTTCTATTGTCAGATTGCCAAATGTCAATAATAGAAATTAGCCCCGACTGGGCTTGCTACCAGTTCTTAGCCTAATAAACAAGGCTGTCAAAATAATATTGTTTTGCTTACCTTAGTCCAAGGATGTGCCTTGATCTGAGGGAATTTGAACTCAGTGTAGTTGGGATTCATCTCTCTGATTTGCTCTCTTGTTGGTGTTCCCAGGACCTAGAAACAAATGTAATAAATCTTATGTATTGTATAATCGGATGAATATTATGCACAAATACAATTCATTAGATGGCACAATTAACAAAGTGAACACTAATGTTCAACATCCTCAAATCTGTTGTATCTAGCATATAAAAGTTGGCCACCAAGATGTAATACTACTGTTGTCTATAGGGAGGTTAGGTTATCAGCTATTCTTTGAAATAAATTCAATCATGTATAAATTGCAAGATCAGAAGGTTGGGATCAAAACAGATTATCTCATTGCCGTTATAGACATGACCGACTGAAACGTATTAAAAGCTCAGCTCCCAATAGAAAAATAAGTTGCTTGCACATGGCACAATTGGATAGAAAATCATTTAAACTATTTTCACAAAGAGTACACCCACATGCATGAAATAAATCACCAATGTTAAACCAATTGAGAACTACCTCAAGGCTTCAAGTAACAAATTAGGAAAAGCTGAATGAAGTAACAGAATATTTTTTTTTATTTTTATAAAGAGTGACAAGCAATGAATGCACCCTGTCAAACTGAATAATCAGATAATTGCAGAAATGCATTGTAATGAGTCATCTTTTCTTTGCTGAAGCAACATATTGCGTAGGTTGCCGAAAAGAGAGAGAGGGTATATAGAGGGGTAAACCAATGAAATGGACCATTTATAAATAAACACACAATACACTGAAGTATTGAGAGAAATGGAATTATACCTTTATAATTTCTACCAGCTGATCAACACCACTGTCACCAGGGAAGATGGGCTGTCCTAGCAATAGCTCTGCTAACACACAGCCAGCTGACCATACATCTACAAAATCAACATAAGCAGTTAATTTTTACAGCATTACTGCAACAGCATTTTTTTGTTTAAAACGTGATCACGATCAGTTTTAGATTCACTCTGAAATTTAATGCTAAATTGATATCAGTTCGATCCTTTCATAAATTTACTATTCCAGATAGTATTAACAGTGGAGAACAATTAAGAATTAAGCAGTTCTGTTATATTAAACTTAGAATAATGACAAGATCTAGAGGGGAAAAATGTGATGGTGTTTCACTCTTTTCCAAAGCAATGACAGAGATTCACACTCCAAAGTCACCATCTGAAAACTAGATCCAAAATAAGTTAATCTAAAAACATGGTTTATTTTCTTGCCACATAACATTTCAGATCTCTTTCTCTCTATGTCACGCAGTCATCAACTAGCAGAAATGATCTAATTTGGCACCATTTATGACACTTATGCAGAGCTACCAGGTTAGTAAACACTCTAGTGGAGAAGTTTGCAGCAGTACCTAACTCCCATATTATTTTTAAAAGATGGATAATCAGCACTAGATCGATTCTGGGTCCAATTTGAGATCCTTTTCTCATTGTATTGATAGGGCCAGTCTAGGATACAGCAGACTGTTCCCTTTCGCTTGTAACATTATTCTGCCAAGTAATACAAAAAAATTGAAATGATCAGTTTTTCCAACTTCTGGAGATGAAGAAAACTATAGAACTTTAATTTCCAAAAAGACTCAACACTCAAGGGAAACAATGCAAGAAATTCAATTCTGTTGAGCTAAACAGTTAAACTTGGCTGCTTCATATTTGCACCTGTATGAGGAGCGGCAAATGGAACTTAATTTGGATAGATGTGAGGTATTGCATTTTGGTCAAACAGACAAGGGCAGGATTTACACCGTTAATGGTAGTATTGTCGAACAAAGAGATCTAGATAGTCAGGTACATAATTCTTTGAAACTTGCATCACAGGCAGACACGGTGTCTAAGGCAACATTAGGCATGCTCACTTTCATTGCTTAGACCACTGAATAGAAGAGTTGGGATGCCACGTTAAGGTTGCACAGGACATTGGTGAGGCCACTTTTGGAGTACTGTGTATGGTTCTGGTCACCTTGGTCTAGGAAGATTATTATTAAATTGGAGAGGGTTCAGAAAAGATTGACCAACATGTTGCCAGGACTGGAGAGTTTGAATTTACATAGATAGACAGGAAAGATTGGGATTCATTTCCTCCACTGGAGCACAGGATGTTGAGAATGACCTTATAGAAATTTATTAAATCATTAAGTGCATTGATAAGCTGAATAGCAAAGGTCCTTTCCCTAGGGTAGGGGAGCTCATATGTTTGAAATGAGAGGAGAAAGAGGAAAGTGGCAACTCCTCTCCAACTCCTCCCCCACCATCAGTGGGGCCCGTATGTATAAATCTTTGAGAGAAAGTGAGGGCTGCAGATGCTGGAGATCAGAGCTGAAAATGTGTTGCTGGAAAAGCACAGGTCAGGCAGCATCCAAGGAACAGGAGAATCGACATTTCGGGCATAAGCCCTTCTTCAGGGAATGAGGAAAGTGTGTCCAGCAGGCTAAGGTAAAAGGTAGGGAGGAGGGACTTGGGGGAGAGCCTTTGGAAATGCGATAGGTGGAGGAGGTCAAGGTGAGGGTGATAGGCCGGAGTGGGGTGGGGTGGGGGCGGAGAGGTCAGGAAGAAGATTGCAGGTTAGGAAGGCGGTGCTGAGTTCGAGGGATTTGACTGAGACAAGGTGGGGGGGGGGGAAATGAGGGAGCTGGAGAAATCTACATTCATCCTGTGTGGTTGGAGGGTTCCTAGGCGGAAGATGAGGCGCTCTTCCTCCA
>NC_057721.1:49024107-49105348 GCF_004010195.1 Chiloscyllium plagiosum
CTCCGCCCCCACCCCAGTCTGACCTATCACCCTCACCTTGACCTCTTTCCACCTATCGCATTTCCGACGCCCCTCCCCCAAGTCCCTCCTCCCTACCTTTTATCTTAGCCTGCTGGACACACTTTCCTCATTCCTGAAGAAGGGCTTATGCCCGAAACGTCGATTCTCCTGTTCCTTGGATGCTGCCTGACCTACTGCGCTTTTCCAGCAACACATTTTCAGCCCTGTATGTATAAAAACCTGCCAGAGAATGTGGTAAATGCAGGTCCCAATACTATATTTCAAAGGCATTTGGATATATATATGAATATGGGCCAAACGCAGGCAAGTGGGACTAGTTTAGTTTGGGAAACTTTGTCGGCATGGACCCATTGGACCAAAGGCTCTATCTGCATGCTGTAGGACTCTGATTCCATAGGGTTAATCTGGCATAAAGGAAATACATGATTGAAAATTGGCAGAATTTTGGTTATGGTTGAGTCAAGCCTCCTTGATCTTTCACAACCACTAATCAAACCCCTCATGCTGAACTTCCACTAACAAAATTGGTCACACTCCAACCTCAAACCTAGTTATTCCAGATTCAAACAATACATATCAGATTTCTGAATTCAAACAGGCATTCTTAAGGTACTTAATTAAAAGTTAGTGAAAAAGGCAAAGATTATTTTCACTTCGACCTGTATTCTATTTACCTTAATAGATTTTTATTGCATAAGTCACATCCAGAATTGAAAAGGTCACCCAAACACAGGTCCACAAACAGTGTCTGATGTCCATGATGGATGATTAAAAGAATTGAAAGTTAAAATTTTCTGACTTAAATAGCAAAATGCATAGTCTGGTTTCAGCACTTTGCTTGGACTTTGATTAGTTATGCTGTTTGCTATCTGTTTCAAGTTTGAGCATAACCTAATCACATTGGAGGATATTTGAACTTAACAAAATTGTGGGAAAAATGACCATATTCATTGCCACATTTTCAGGTCGAACCTCCAGGGTGTACTTAGGGAGACATTGCTCAGCCGAAATGTTACTGGTTTGTTAGATTATAGTACTTTTACATGCTGCTGCTTGTCTGGTAGGTTTGAAAACACTGCATTTGAAATTTTTCTTTTGTCAATTGGATGTAATATCACAAACTCTTCAGCATTTTACTAATGTCTATTTATTCCCTCACTGGACATGTGTAAACACAGATTCATGCCAGTAGCAAACCCCAAAAGGGCAAAACATTGTTTTAAAATCAGAGCTAAAAGTACCAGTTCACATACTGAAACTAGCCCCATTAATTCTACAGTAAGAGCCTTGAATCGCTATAAATCATCTCCATCTTAATATATGCTAAAGGGAACTTAGCATAAATGAAACCATTTTTTGAAAACATGTATTTGGTAGTTTTGACTTTAAAAATTTGACTAGAATGACTTATTATTTCTTTGATAAGCAAATTCACAATCCTGAATTTTAAAACCAATATAATGAGCAGGGTTCTTGTGCAATGAAACTAGACTTTTACTGCTCATACATTATGAGCAATGTCTCATTGCATAAGCACTTTGAACTGAACACTCCCAAGAATGAATCAGTTTCAAAAGGATTGTAAAGTGTAGTATGAGTAACACAGGAAATAGATAGCAAGATGATGTAGAAATTTTAAAGCTCGCTGTTGTAGAGACCTGATCAAACATGCAGACCAACAAACTGGGAGAAAGTGAGGACTGGAGATTCAAAATACTAAAAACACCAAAAAAAAAACTCACCTATACTGGAGGTATAATCTGTGGCACCAAAGATCAACTCCGGTGCCCTGTAGTACCGTGAGCAGATATAAGAAACATTTGGTTCACCACGCACCAATTGTTTTGCACTGAAATAAAAGAAATTAGAAAGTGAATATTCTGTACACATATTTAAGTTATAAGTCTAACTGCAAGACATGAAAATTAAAAATTTACTACAGTAGCTGCAAATTACTGCAAACATTGCAATCTTTAGCATACATTTCCAAAGATTCAGTATTGTAATGCACATTATGAAATGACAGCTTGGAGAGAGACTTTGGGGTTCAATATTTCAGCAATTTTACTGTTGTTCCAAATCTACAATTTTAAAACTCAGACTATTTCATATCAGAGTTTGAAATGTGAACATTTTTCTACACCAGGTGGCATACTTGCAGATGGCCATCTGTGTAGCAGAACAGCAAGAGTTGTCAAAGGCCTTAGTTGAAATGTTCAACTACAGCATGGTCTAACATTAAGGCAAACTGTAGCTAACTTCCGCACATGATGTTTTGCAGAGAAGCAGATGTTTCACAGGAAGAAGCAATAATGTGTTATGGTGCTTTCCAAAACCCCTGATTTGATACAAAATCTAGGCACTTGAATCTTAAAAAGCCTTTTATGGAACCAAACCAATCAATGTAACCAAATAATTTCAAAAAAAAGGGAACGGAGAGAAAAAAGTACAAGAGTAAGCCATGAGATGTTCTATAGTCAACAATTTCTGTTAAAAATGACAATCATTTCACACAGATTGATCCTGCTCCTGTCAGAGGTATCGGTAACTGTTTCTTACACTTTTATAACTGGTTGACAATTACATTACACTTTGTCCATCATAGCCCTATGTCTAAAAGAGAATTAAAGTGAAAATATTGGAAATCTGAAACAGAAAATACAAACAATAATCTTGGCTAGTTTGACAAATGAAGGCACATGGCATTGAATTCAGCACCATCTATATTTGTGCATTGGACTAGAGTGGTCAGGACCTAATCTTCAAACCTGTCACATCAGATATGAATGCTGGACAATTGAAAAACAGGAGATGGTTATGCAAACATTCAATCTTAATGGCAAAGCTATTTGCATCAGAGCAAAAGGCAATATTGAAGCATTTCCAATCATCTTGGCCAGATTTTATAATCCATCCTGGTCTTCTCCAGAGATCCCGAGCATCACAAAAATACCAGTCTTTAGCTCATTTAACTCAATTCACATATTAATCAAATGATGGGGAACACAGGGTTTAGTGAGAGGAGGAATTGAAGAAAATCTATATTAGTAGAAAAATGCTGTTGGAGAAATTTGTAGGATTAAAGGCTGTTAAATCCCCAGAGCCTGATAACCTACATCCCAGACTACTTAAGGAAGTGGCTCTAGAAAAGTGGATGCATTGGTGCTCATCTTCTAAAATTCTTTAGCTAATGTAACTAAAATAGTCCCACTAATTAAAAAGGGACACAGAAAACCGCAAATTATACACCAGTGAGTCTAAAGTCAGTAGCGGACAAGATGCTAGAGGGCTTATGCCCGAAACGTCGATTCTCCTGTTCCCTGGATGCTGCCTGACCTGCTGCGCTTTTCCAGCAACACATTTTCAGACAAGATGCTAGAGACCATTATCAAGGATTTTATAGCAGAGCACTTAGAAAACTGTGACAGAATCATACACAGTCAGCATGGATTTACAAATCTACTGAAATTCTTCAAGGATGATCAGGGGAGCCAGAGGATGTAGTTTATTTGGACTATTTGACAGAACTCACAGAAGAGATTAATGTGTAAATCAAAGTGCATGGGACTGGGAATAGTGCATGGAGATGGATAGAAAATTGGTTAGCAGACATGAAACACAGTTGAAATAAATGGGTCTTGTTTCTGAATGGTAAGCAGAAGGTAGTGGAGTACCACAGGGATCATTACTAGGTCCCCAGCTATATCTTAATGATTTAGATGTGGGAACTAAATGTAATATCTCAAAATTTGCAGACGACACAAAGCTGAGTAGAAGTGAGAGCTGTAAGGAGGATGCAGAAGTGTTGCAGTGTGATTTGGACAGGCTGAGTGAGTGGGCAAATGCATGGCAGATACAGTATAAAGCAGGAAGGCAAATTGAGAGAGGGGCATGTTCGTTAAGTGCAACAGTCACTGGAAGTAAGTGTGCAGGTGCTGCACGTAGCAAAGAAGGTAAATTGCACCTCGGCCTTCGTAGTGAGAGAATTTGAGTACAGGAACAAAGATACCTGACTGCAATTATACAGGGCGTTGGTGATGCCACCTCAGTGTACAGTTACAATCTCCTTATCGGAGGTTACCCCAAATTGAGTCAGTTAGGATTGTATTCATTGGAATTTAAGAATGAGGGGGAGGATCTCAGAAACCTATAAAATTTTAACATGACTAAACAGGTTAGATGCAGGAAGGATGTTCCTGATAGTGGACAAGTCCAGAACCAGGGTCATTGAATGAGGGGTTAAACATTTTAAGACAGTAGGAGAAATTTCTTCACCCAGGGAGTGTTGAGCCTGCCATAAAGTGCTGAGGCCAAAATATTATGTGCTTTCAAAGAGGAGGTATATATAGCTCTCATGGCTAAAGGGATCAAGGGTAACAATGGAGAGCAGGATAGGGTCTGGATTTTGATCAGCCACGATAATACTGAAGGGCCTACTCCTGCTCCTATCTTCTATGACTCTGCATCAAGTAGAGGCTGAGCTCACTGCATACAGCAAAACCTATGAGCCTCACACCACCCCAGTGGCAGCACTGAAGACTTACAATCAGACTTAGTAGCACATCATCTGTTTAGTACAGCTGGAATACTGGCATCTACCCATTAAAGTGGAAACTTTCCTCATTTAGTCCTGTTCATAAAGACTAGAACAAATCCAATTTGGCCTATTATTGTCCCAACAGTCTACTCTCAATCATCAGGCACACGTGACTAATTTACTTCCACCAATGTCATCTATTATATCCACTGCACCAGATATGGTCTTCTCTGCATTGGGGAGACAGGATGCCAACTTGTGGATTATTTCAGAGAACAACTCTGGGATACTCTCACCAACCAACCCCATCACCCTGTGGCTGAACACTTCAACTCCCCCAAGGACATATATTCCGCCTTGGGACCGTGCAACCACATGGAATCAATGTGGATTTAGTCAGTTTCCTTATTTCCCCTCCCCCGACATTATCCCAGTCCCAAGCCTCCAACTCGGCACCGCCCTCCTGACCTATCCATCACCTTTCCCACCTATCCGCTCCACCTTCCTCTCCTTCATTTACCTATTGCATTCTTAGCTATCTTCCCCCCACCCCCAACCCACTGCCCTTCCATTTATCTCTCAGCACTCGGCCCACAAGCCTCATCCCCGAGGAAGGATTTATGCCCAAAACATCGATTATCCTGCTCCTCGAATACTGCCTGAACTGCTGCGCTTTTCCAGCACCTCATTCTCAACCCTAATCGCAATCGTAGGTACGATAGTGAAGGTGGCGTTTGGTATGCTTTCCTATATTGGTCAAGAGTATGGAGCACAGGTGTTGGGAAGTGATGTTGCAGCTGTACATGATATTTGTTTGGCCTCTTCTGGAATATTGCATGCAATTCTGGTCTCCTCCCTATCGGAAGGATGTTGTGAAACTTGAAAAGGTTCGGAAAAAATTTACAAGGATGTTGCCTGGGTTGGAGGATTTGAGCTATAGGGAGAGCTTGAATAGGCTGGGGCTGTTTTCCCTGGAGCGTTGGAGACCGAGGGGTGATCTTGTAGAGGTTTATGAACTCATGAGGGACATGGACAGTGTAAATAGAAAAGGTCTTTTTCCTCGGGTGGGAGAGTCCAGAACTAGAGGGCATAGGTTTATGGTGAGAGGGGAAAGATTAAAAAAAGAGAGACCCAAGGGGCAACTTTTCATGCATAGGGTGATGCGTGCAAGGAATTAGCTGCCAAGGGAAGTGGAGGAGGAGAGTACATTTGCAACATTTAAAAGGCATCTGGATGGGTATATGAATAGGAAGGGTTTGGAGGGATATGGGCCAAGTGCTGGCAGATGGGATTAGATTGGGTTGGGATATCTGGTCGACATGGACAAGTTGGACTGAACGGTCTGTTTCAATGCTGTACATCTCTAGGATGGAAATGAATGGTTATCAGAGCTATCGTTGGGCATTGACACAGCAATAAACGTGCTGATGGGTGAGCAGTTTGAGTTCTACCAGGACTAACTGGCTACAGCCTTGGCTCAAAAGATGGAACAAATAATCGTTCTAGAAGTGATATAGGCAGCATTTAACAAACTATGGAATCAAGGAGTCCAAGCAAAATTGATATGAATGAGAATTGGGTGAAAATTCTCAGCTGGCTGGAGTCATCCTTAGTATAAAACAAAGATATCTCTTGTTGTTATAGGTCAATCTCCTGAGCTCCAACACACTGCTGCTGGCCTCCTCAGCACAGTGTTCTAGGCCCAAACATCATCAACTGCTGCAAAGAACAAAGAACAGTATAGCACAGGAAGAGGCTGTTCAGCACACCAAAACTGCACCAACAAATAATGCCTTTCTAAACTAAAAACCTTTTGTCTCTATGCCCCAGTATTCCCTGCCTAATCATGTGTGTCAAGATGCCTCTTAACCATTACTATTGTATCCGCCTCCACCACCACCTCTGGCAACGCATTGCAGACACTCCCCACACTCTTAAAAAGGGGGAAAAAAAACTTACCCCCTTTTTACCTTAAATCTATGTCCTCTCGTAATTAAGATTTCTACCCTAGGAAAATGACGGACTACCCATTTTATCCATGCTTTGCATTATTTTGTAAGCTTCTATCAGGTCAGCCTTCATCCTTTGACATTCAAGTTTGTCGAATCTCTCCTCATAGCTAGTACCCTTTAAGCCAGGCAACATCTTAGCAAACCATTTCTGCAACCTCCCCAAAGCCTCCACATTCTTCTGGTAGTGTGACGACCAGAATGGCACATAATATTCTAAACACAGGCTAATTGAAGTTCTCTACAGCTGCAACATGACTTGCTAATTTTATTCTCTGTCCCCTTGCCCATGAAGGCAAATATGCTGTATGCATTCTGGAGTACCTCATTCACTTGTATTTCCACTTCAGAGAACTATGGATCTGTACACTTTGATTCATCTGTACATCGATGCCACTAATGGTTCTGCCAGTTACTATATACTGCCCTCCTGCATTAGATCTCCCAAAATGCATCACCTTGCATTTGTCCAAATTAAATTCCATCTGCCATTTCTCCAGCTAATTATATCCTGCTTTATCCTCTGCCAATCCTCCTCACTATGGACAGTTCATTCAATCTTTATGTTGCCCGCAAACTTACTAATCAGGTCACCATATTCTCCTCCAAATTACTCATACACATACTGATCCTTGTGGAACACCAAGTCATAATTTCCAGTCAGAAAAAGACCCTTCCACTGCTATTCTCTGTGACTAAACCAGTTCTGTATCTACCTTATCAGCTCACCTTACATTCCATGCAACTTTCCTCATCATAAGTTTAAAAGTGGAAATGGCTCACTAGTGCTCAGATCCATTTACAACTCCACAGATAATGAAGCGGTCCCTGCCCTTAGGCAGCAAGATCTGGATCAACATTCATCTTGATCTGTTAAGTGCAAACAACATTTATATCACATGACTAATAGGCATCTCTTCTTGACATGGAATTCCAATACCATTCCTGATAGCTCTACTATTAGCAAAATGATTGAATTTGCATGGATCACCCTTGGCCAAAAACGTAATTGGACCAGCCATGAAAATACAATGGTTACAAGAATGGGTCAGCGACTATGTGTTTTGCAATAAGTAACTTGTCAAACTAAACCAAACCAGTTACAAAGTATGAAAATGTGTTGCTGGAAAAGCACAGCAGGTCAGGCAGCATCCAAGGAGCAGGAGAATCGACGTTTCGGGCATAAGCCCTTCTTCAGGGCTCATGCCCGAAACATCGATTATCCTGCTCCTTGGATGCTACCTGACATGCTGCGCTTTTCCAGCAACATATTTTCAGCTCTGATCTCCAGCATCTGCAGTCCTCACTTTCTCCCAGTTACAAGTATGGTTGAGAACCTTCCATTTATTTGGAGGAGTATAGCTCCACAGAAACAGCTCAATATAATTGGGGAAAGCAGCCAATTTGATAAGCAGTTCACACTCTTCATAGATATTGGCAATGATAAACCTAATCCTATGGAATGAAGCATGTCAAGTGGCTGAAGTTTCAGTGGGTGAATATTTTGGGGATAGTGACTAAACCACTAAATTTCAAAGACATTATGGAAGGGATAAGGATAAGGCAGAAGTTAAGTGCCTCAACTGGGGAAAGGCAATGTCAATAGTTAGGACCTGGCAAATAATGACCGAGAGCAGTTATGTGCAGGTAAGTATACATTTGGCAAGCAGTAGTGGTATACAGAATTCAGGGTCAGTGTATTCCTCCTAAGGACAAGGAGGGATAGACGGGGAATGCTTGATGTAATGGGAGAGTGTTTGACAAAGACAAAAGTCATATGTCAAGTCCAGCACACTAAAAAACAGGAGAGGACCTTCAAATGTACAGAAGGTGTAGGAGGTTGATTGAAAAGAAAATTAAGATGGTGAGGAAAGGCCACAAAATATCTCGAGATTGGAACAAGGAAAACCCCAAGGCTTTTTATATGTAAACTAAAGAGTAAGAAGATTACCAGGGACAGAGTGTGACCTATTAGAAGCGAAAGGGGCAACATGCGTGTGGAGACAGTGGATATGGTTGAAGTCTTAAATGAAGATTTCTCATTTGTGTTCAGAGGAGAAATTCACTGCAGGTGGGGATTTCAGTTGGCGGAGAGATTCAAGAAAATTTTAGGATTAATAAAGGAGCTCCTCTCAGGCTGTTATGGGTGGCAACGGAGGAGATTGTTGAGGCCCTGGAGGATATATTAATACTTTGCTGGCTACGGGTAAAGTGCCAGATGATTGGAGGGTAGCTAATGCGATTCCTTTGATCAAGGAGGGCGGGGGGAGAAGCTTGGCAATTACAGATCACTTAATTTGACAAGAGTGGTCGGAAAATTATTGGGAATAAAAACTGAAGGATCAATACATACTTGAGAAGGCAGGGAATTGATCAGGGATAGTCAGTACTGATTTGTTAGTGGGAGATCCTATCTAGGTTGAAACTTTATTGCTGGAACAGCACAGCAGGTCAGGCAGCATCCAGGGAACAGGAGATTCGACGTTTCGGGCACAGGCCCTCCTTCAGGAAGGGCCTGTGCCCGAAACGTCGAATCTCCTGTTCCCTGGATGCTGCCTGACCTGCTGTGCTGTTCCAGCAATAAAGTTTCAACTTTGATCTCCAGCATCTGCAGACCTCACTTTCTCCTCGGAGATCCTATCTAATTTAATTGTGTGTTATTTGAAAAAGATACTAAATACATTGCAGTTGATGCAGTCTGAATGGACTTCAGTAAGGTCTTTGACAAGGTCCCACATGGAAGTGTCATCCAAAAAACAAGAGCCCATGGACTCCAAGGCAAATTGGATGCAAAATTGACACGCAAATAGGGAATGGGTGAAGGAGGATGATTGTTTCTGTAATTAGAAGCCTGTGACCAGCAGTGTACCACAGGTTTCAGTGTTGGGACCCTTGCTGATATTATATAGATTACTGACTTGGATATGAACCTAGAGAAGGTATTATTAGCAAGTTTGCAGATGACAAAAATTGGTGATGCTGTTGATAGCGAGAGGATGGTCTCAGGGTAGTCTGACATTAATCAAGTGGTAAATTAGGTACAGCAATGGCATATGGAATTTAGTTCAGATAAGTGAGAGGTGAAATATTTTGGTAGGTCTAATACACAGTGAGTGGTAGGCCCCAAAGACATACTGAGGAACAAAGGGATCATGATGTACAAGTCCTTACATCCCTGAAGGTATCAGCACAGATAGACAGGATGGGTGAAGGCAGCATACTGGATCATTATTCTTATATTCTGTGCCCTGGCTAAAGAAATATTGTTAAAAGTTTACAAAACATTGGTTATGCCACAGTCTGAGCACTGCCAGCAGTTCTGGTCACCACACTAGCAGATAGGCATGATTACAGTGGAGGAGCAGAGGAGATCCACCAGGATGCTGCTTGGGATGAAAAGTCTCAGTTATGAGGAGACACAGATTCGACTGGGTTTGTCTTCCTTGGAATAGAGGAGGCTGGGAAGGGAACTGATTGAAGTATACAAAATGAAAGACAGAGTAGATTGCAAGAATTTCTTCCCTATGGCAAACATGTCCAAGGCCAGAAGGCATAAGGTTAAGAGTAGCGATTAGTGATTTAGAGGGGATCTGAGGAAAATGCTTTTCACCTGTCAGGTGACAGACATTATGGAACAAACTGCCTGAGATGATGATGATGGAGACAAGTACACTTGCAATATTTAAGCAGCAACTGGATGAGTACTTAAAATGCCAGGGCATAGTAGGCTATGGACTAAGTGTCAGTAAATGGGATTAGTGTAGTTTGGTGTTTGTTGGTCACCAAGACATGTTGGGGTGAAGGGCCTGTTTCTATGCTGTATGACTCTAATCACTTCCCCTTAAACATTCATTTCCTCCAGCATGAACACAAACCATGTCCCAGCAGTTGGTACCATCTACAATTTACACTGTGGCAACTCGTTATGATTCCTTTGATATCTCTTGCAAGCCTGTGACTTCTATCTCTTCGAAGAACAAGGGCAGAAGGAGCATGGGAAAAGCACCCCCCAAAGTGCACACCATTTCAAACATGTTGCTGTTCCTTCACGGTCATTGGGTCAAAGGGCACCTTTCTCAACAATGCATACAGGATCTGCAGTGGTTTAAGAATTCTTGCTCAATATCAACTTCTAAAGGAAAACAAATGCTGGCCTTGCCAGTGATACTCACATCCTGTAAACCAATTTACAAAAAAAAAAGCTGTGCACGCAATTCATGAAATAATACATGGCCAGACAAACTTCTTAATTCAAAGCAGTGCAAGTGATGATATTTTTAAATTAACCTGTTCAGACGTGTTATAGTACACCTCTGGAGCATGTAGTGTCCCTACATTTGGGCCTTGGTCCCAAATCCACTGGCCCAAATGGCCAGTACTACTGTGCTACAAGACCCCTTAAGGCACTTTGTGTGTTACAAAAACTATTACAACAACCAAGCGTTACCTCATAACTTGATTGCATCTCTGTCTGCAAAATATGAGCAACAACTATAAAGATATTACTGTAGATGGTGGCTTCATTCAAAGTTAAACTGCTGATATTTTCAATTTCCAACTGAACAGCTACAAAACTTGTTGTCCAAAAAACTATTATTGCAGAAAAAAAGGCTTTGGTTTTAGAATCTACATTTACAGACCATTTTTCGTGACTTTCAAAATACTTTGCTTTAGAAGTATTGAGCACACATCAACCACCATCTTAAACATCCACCATTAACATGTATCCATGTTTCAGCAGTATGCACATTTACAAGATGCACTGCAGCATTATGATAGTTGATAGTCCCTTAAAATAGCACTGGAAAAGAAAATCCAAAGGAAACAACGCATTTAAGACAAAATGCCATTTTGTTGAGATGTAATACACCTCAATATTGCTTGTGGACCTTGTGCACAATGAGAATAATGATAAAATAATCTTTTCACTGGTACTGTTGGTTGAGGATACACATTGGCCAGAACACCATGGATAACTTGCATTATTTTATATCTAAACTGAGGGGTTTAAATGTCTCATTAAGAAAGATTGGACCATCAACAGTGAATGCATCATCCGAGTACTTTGTCAACTTGAGTATATAATCCAATTTGCTGAAGAAAGACTTGAACCCACAGCATTAAAGCAAAACTCAGGTGAATGCTGTAAGTCTGATGGATCTCAGTATAAATCAATCGAGACCATGATGTGTAGAAAATAACCATTCTACAGACTAAACCATATGGTTATCAGTCCGTGAAATCATACTGGGGAAGATAATTCTTGCAAAGCTACAGCAAAGAATCTAAAAACAAAGTTGTGTAAAGTAAGTAACCACATCAGTCAATTCTGATTTTAAGTATAAAGCTTTACAGTAAAATGCCCAGTGTGTCATGTTCATATTTAAAACAGCTCATGCTCTTGGTTTGTAATTATTTGTCAAACATTAAGTGCAATAGCTCAAAAACCGATTAAACAGTAAACCCATTATTAGCATTTACAAAGGAATTTAAAAAGTTGGACTTAATTCAATTACTTCTGAATCACTGACTAGCCTTTAAGACGTGTCTTTACACAGAGAGGGAGCATTATTCAGGGATGATCTAAAATATTACTGAATCACTGGAGAAGGTATTTTATCATTCATTCAGCTAAACTTTGAAGTAATATGTTACTGCTTAACATATAAAGTTTAGAAACATTCCATTTGACATTGTTCAACTTAATTAGCAAAGAATTCATTAAGCGCTTATACTGTACCAATCAATTTATCCTTGAAGTTATGAAATATATAGGGGCATCCAACATTCCACAGATAGAAATCAGCATCTAATTCTATTTTCAATATTATCAGAAATATGCGATTGCACTGGGAGAGGGTGCAGAGGAGATTCACCACCAAGTTACTTGGGATGAAAAGATTCAGTTATGAGGACAGACTGGATGAGCTGGGTTTGTTTTCCTTGGAACAGAAGCTGGTAAGAAAAGATCGGAGGTACTCAAAACCATGAGAGATGGTAGATTGTAAGATTCTTTTCCCCATGGCAGATGTGCAAAAGACTAGAAAACATATTTAAGGGGAGGTAGCAGTGGTTTAGATGAGAGAGATTAATATATATATATTATATATAAAAAAGTCAGAAATCAGCACATATGTGGAACATGCTGTTTGAGAGGGTGGTAAGGCAGGTTGTGGACTTGTTGGGTCGAAGGGCCTGTTTCCACACTGTAATGTAATCTAATCTAATCTAATCTACTCTTGCAACATTTAAGAAGGAACTGCGAGGGCATTGCAGGCTATGGGCCATATGCAGGTAAATAGGATTAGTATAGTTTGGGGTTTGTTAGTCACTATAGACTTGGTGGGGTGAAGAGCCTATTTAAAATGCTATATGACTATGAAAAGTAGAAAGGTGGCACGTAATATATATATATACACAGTCTTGGTTAGAAACATTGGAGTTGATGTGAAAAACGATTGACAAGAGTCATACTGGAAATATTGAACAGACTAGGGCTTTTCTCAAGAAAAGCGAAAGCTGTGGGGTAGTCCAAAGGTAGGCTTGACAATTCAGGTTAAAAAAGAGCACTCCATTTGTTTGGAGCCCAAACATTAGGAGCCAGAAATAAGATGGTCACTAATAAATTGAAAAGTAATGCACAGAAATGATTAGAATGATGACCTGCATAACCACTTGTACTGAATGGCCTATTCCTGAACGGTGAATTTTATGCAATTCTTAAACAATCTTGCACAATCCAATACTGAACAGCAAAACAGAAATTTCACAGAAAAGGCTACTTTCCCCAATTCACTGAAATGTTAAGCTTTGTACTTTTGAATAGAAAGTGTTATCCCTTTATGACCTTAAATCTTGTTCTAACCTGTTTTGAATGCATTGCTTCCTACAGAATTCAGCTA
Organism: Chiloscyllium plagiosum; assembly: GCF_004010195.1. NCBI lineage: Eukaryota > Metazoa > Chordata > Chondrichthyes > Orectolobiformes > Hemiscylliidae > Chiloscyllium > Chiloscyllium plagiosum. The sequence goes on from NC_057721.1 coordinate 49,037,577, forward strand.
CACAGTTGATAATGAATCTACAGCACTTTGTACATATTTCGAGGTAGGAGTAAAAGGTTGGTGTTGTAATGCCAGGTTTGACCTTGTTCCCATGTGAAATATTCACATATATACTTTTCAGACAGAATCAATGGGTAGCACAACAAGATCTAGTGGAAGGGGAGTTGGGTCTGCAGAAAACTGCCAACATAACCTGAAAATTGAGGCCTTCACAATTCATAGGCAGAGACACAATAATCAAGTAGCTGCTGCATTGGCTTAGTAAACATCAGCACTCCAGATAACATTCTAACCTAAGTTCAAACATTAAGGAAGAACAAAACTCCAGAGGAGTTTAATGTCAAATGCTGCAACATGGCATGAAGGAGCCAAAGAAAAACTGAACAATGCCAATCACTGCACCAACTGGAGCCAAATGATAAGTGGTTGAAGTTGTTGAATTGAAGTAATTCACTGTCTGACTTGCCAATAATATCTGAAAATGTGTTGCTGGAAAAGCGCAGCAGGTCAGGCAGCATCCAAGGAGCAGGAGAATCGACGTTTCGGGCATGAGCCCTTCTTCAGGAAGGGCTCATGCCCTGAAGGGCTCATACCCGAACATCGATTCTCCTGCTCCTTGGATGCTGCCTGACCTGCTGCGCTTTACCAGCAAAACATTTTCAGCTAAGCTCTCCAGCATCTGCAGTCCTCACTTTCTCCTTGCCAATAATATCCACCAATTAGAAGACAAATCAGATTGATGGGATATTCTCCACATGCCTGGATGATTACACTTCCAATAACACAAGAAGCTTGACACCATCAGGTCAAAACAAACAAACATCTGCTGCTTTGGCTTAAACATCCACTTCTTCCACTAGTAGCAGTTTGTACCATTAAGATGCATTGCAGTAACTCACCAAGCTTGTTTCGATAGTACATTCCAAACGAGCTACCTCCACCATTTAAAACAGACAAAAGGCAGCAGAATACAGCCACCTCCAATTTCCCTTCCAAATCACATACCAACCTGACTCGTTTATCCCCACTGGTGTTCACCTACCACCCCACCAACCCCCCACTGGTCCTCACCTACCACCCCACCAACCCCCCACTGGTCCTCACCTACCACCCCACCAACCCCCCACTGGTCCTCACCTACCACCCCACCAACCCCCCACTGGTCCTCACCTACCACCCCACCAACCCCCCACTGGTCCTCACCTACCACCCCACCAACCCCCCACTGGTCCTCACCTACCACCCCACCAACCCCCCACTGGTCCTCACCTACCACCCCACCAACCCCCCACTGGTCCTCACCTACCACCCCACCAACCCCCCACTGGTCCTCACCTACCACCCCACCAACCCCCCACTGGTCCTCACCTACCACCCCACCAACCCCCCACTGGTCCTCACCTACCACCCCACCAACCCCCCACTGGTCCTCACCTACCACCCCACCAACCCCCCACTGGTCCTCACCTACCACCCCACCAACCCCCCACTGGTCCTCACCTACCACCCCACCAACCCCCCACTGGTCCTCACCTACCACCCCACCAACCCCCCACTGGTCCTCACCTACCACCCCACCAACCCCCCACTGGTCCTCACCTACCACCCCACCAACCCCCCACTGGTCCTCACCTACCACCCCACCAACCCCCCACTGGTCCTCACCTACCACCCCACCAACCCCCCACTGGTCCTCACCTACCACCCCACCAACCCCCCACTGGTCCTCACCTACCACCCCACCAACCCCCTTCCTGAAGAAGGGCTTATGCCCGAAACGTCGATTCTCCTGTTCCTTGGATGCTGCCTGACCTGCTGCGCTTTTCCAGCAACACATTTTCAGCTCGTTTATCTACATACCTGTTCTTCCACTGTCACTAACTCGAAGTCCTGAAATTCCCCTCTAAACAAGTGTGCACCTATGTCACATGAGCTGAAGCAGTCCAAGGCAGCAGTTCACCATCACTCACCACCTCTCCGCTCCCCCCTCCAGAGTAATTAGGATTAGCAAACGTCCTAATCTTGCCAGCAACATTCATATTCCATGAAATTAAAAAAAGAAACTCACCTTCCAAAGTCACAGAGTTTTAGGACAGCTGTTTCAGGATCAAGCAGTAGATTCTGTGGTTTAATATCCCGATGGCAAATTCCAAAGGAATGGATGTATGCTAAACTCCGGAACAGCTGATACATATATAACTAAAGAAAAAAATAATAATTTTCATCAATTATTAGAATGGAATTCTTCAGCTTTGACTGCACAGCTAGAAAAAGAAAGAACTGCATGTATATAACACAGTTACTTCGGATATCTTAAAGTACTTTGTAACCAAGTTATAAAAGATGTGACATTCATTTTGTACAGAGCAACATTTCACAAACAACTAACCAGATAACCTGTTTTTGGTGGTTTTGGTTTAAGAAATGCTGACAGGCAGATAATTTCTTATGCTTTGCATCTATAAACGAGAATAGCACATGGGGTCTACATTGGACAGCTCAAAAGTATCATACGGTCATAAACCACATTTAATAATTAGTTTTGTATGCAAACTGACATTCAACCCGAATTAGGTGATCACTAAAGATACCATCAAGACTAACAAAGAGTGCAGATTAACAGCCTTAGATAACGGGCTGCCTAAAAAAAAAACTATCAGAGAAGGACCCTGCCTCAAGAGATATTATTAAGGAGTACTAGATCAAGATCAGAAATTGAGTTTCCTGATCAGCAGATTTTTCAGTCTATATACACTTGGTTCAGAAAAGAAGTCCTAACTTCAGATCATCACTGAGTAAGTCAATAGCAAGCACCTAAAATTATTTAATTCATTCTTTAGATTAAAAACTAAGTGGCCAATTTCCTTACAACGCCACGTGTACAGCTCAGACTTCCGCCACATAATTGAAATGACGTTGTCAATAAACCATTCTCTTTAAAAGCATGGACATATTCAACTTCTTCCCCAGGTTTCTGAACTAATGGAATCGAATACATTTAAAAACCACATTTTCCAGGCTAAAGCCAAATGTGTGTTTGTTAAGTTACCACTGTTACGTATTAAAACATTTTCCTGATTAAAATACAAAAAGCCCAAAAAGGTATTTTAAGTAATTACAGTGCATGGCAATCAATCAGAGTCCTAGTTTACTGCAATGATCTACATATGCAAGTGAACTGAATGAAGAGAACTGGTCAGGCCATTCTGATCCCAGTTTGAAGCAATTTCTGCTCACAGAAATGTTGAATCGAGATAGAATCCAATTGTATAATTACAGTCAAGTAATTCAATAATTCTCTTATCTTGAATGCAAAAACAGTGAGTGTCATTATTGAAGGACCACCCCTCTAGATATAATGTTCATTTCCAAGCAGATTGACAAGGCTTGGACAAGTACTATGCCAACAAATTAAGCACAGGCAATTTATTGACAGAGGCAGTACAAATATTTGATTTAATACTTGATAAAAATTGCTTGATCTTAAACAATCATATGCATCAAATGTTACAAATTAACTCATCTATTGTTATATAATAGGCATATCTACTAGAGTTCAAAATGTTTCACATCTTTCAATTAAAGTAAGAGAAAATTCCAATGCTCATCTAAAACTAGAGATGGTGGTATCACTGGGCATGAAAGCCAGAGGTCCAGACTTGGGTTCTGAAAGGAGATCTATCCTCCTTATCTAGTCTGGCCGATACACAATTTGGACCCACACAGATGTGGTCAATTCATCAGGCCTATGAAGTAGCCTAGTATACCACTCAGTCCAAGGTTGATTAGGGATGGGCAGCAAATATTGGCCAGCGAGCACGCTCCACATCAAATGAAGAAAAAAAAGAGCATATCTGGGACACTGAATGAGATAAAAAGTAAACAGAAGTGAACATTTTTTTGTTCTATATTGCAAAAGACTTTCCAAAGATACTTGAAAATCTGAGGTCAAAAGGACAGGGAAGAACTTGAAACAACCACCAACACCAGGATAAAAGGTACTGGGAAAACTATTCCAACTAAAAGTTTGTCAAGATCTTTCTGATCTGATCACCTGCAATCTGGAACTTTAAATAAAGTGGCTGCAGAGATATCAGAGGCCTTCATTGCAATCTTCTAAAACTTTAGATTCCGGAAGGGCTCTATAAGATTGGAAAATAGTTACGAAAACACCTTTACTCCAGAAAGGACAAAGAAAAATCAGAAAAACTAATCAATTTAACCTAATATCTGTCAAAGAAATTGCTAGAATCCAATATTAAGAAGATTACAGGAGGATATACAGAAATCCTGAAGTGATCAGGCTCAATTAACAGTTTTGAGAAAGGAAAGCGGTGTATAATTAATTTAGCTGAATTCTTTGAAGGAGTAACAAGCACCTGGGCAAAAAGGAGAACCCATAGACGTACCTGAATTTCCAAAAGGCATTAAAATGTGGGGATGAGGAATAGTAGAGGAAAAATGTCACTCGTAGGTATGATCTACAAGTCCCAAATTGTAAACGCAAAAAAGGAAGATGCACACTAGAAGAAATATTGGGCACTTGTGATAAAGAGACAATAATTACAAAAGATATTGATCTACATATAAACTGGAAACATCAGTTTGATTGTAATAGCTTCAATGACAAGTTCCTGGAATGCTTTCAAGATAGTTTCTTAGAGCAGCATGTTCTACCACCAGAGAGCAAGTTTTATCAGACTTCCAATTCTGTAAAGGGATTAATAATCACAATCATAGGAGTAAAGGTAACTTTAGGTAGTAGTGATTAAACATTTACTTACATGTTTGAAGGGGGAGGAGTGGGACCAAGATAACGTTTTAAATTTAAAACAAGGGTAACTAGGTGGATAAGAAAGCTGAGCTCGCAGAAGCAAATTGGGATATTAGGCTAGCTGATAGATCAGAAAATATTTAAAGGAATATTTCAGAATACTCAGAAGTGCATTCCTACGAGACTGAAAAATTCCAGAGGGGAGAACCACCACCCAAGGATTAAAGAAGAATTAAGGGAAGCATCAAACTTGAGGAATAGTATATAACTATGCAAAGACAAGGGGCAGGTCAGATTATAAAGAATGGCAGAAAATGGCTAAATGATGAATTGGGACAAACAAATTAGACCATGAGAGGAAGGCAACTAAATTAACTAATGTAAAAACAGATATCGCAAGAGTTTCTATTGGTATCTAAAATGAATGTTGATTCTCTGGAGCGATAATAAAAAAAGTGGCAAACATAATGAATAAATATTTTGCTTTTGTCTTCACTATGAAAGATACATAAAATCTCCCAGTAACATCCATAAATCTGAAGATTGGAAGACAAGGAGAACTTGATGAAATTAAGAATCTGGATTAGAGTGGTGCTGGAAAAGCACAGCAGTTCAGGCAGCATCCGAGGAGCAGGAAAATCGACGTTTCGGGCAAAAGCCCTTCATCAGGAATATAGGCAGAATGCCTGCAGAGTGGAGATAAATCACCAGGGAAATGACGTAGTGCAAAGTAACGGAGCTGTAGTTTGAAAAGTTTCCAGTCCTAATGGCTGGCTTACAAAAGAATTAAAATCACAATCACAAAATACCTAGTGTGGAAGCAGACCATTCAGCCCATCAAGTCCACACCAACCCACAGATCCATACCCCTTACCCAATCCCTGTAACTCTGCATTCCCCATGGCTAATTCATCTACCATGCACAACTCTGGACTCGACAGGCGATTTAGCATGGCTAATCCACCTAACCTGCATATGTTTGGACTCTGGGATGAAACCAGGCAGTCCAAAAACCCACGCAGACACAGGGCAGATGTGCAAACTCCATACAGTTGCCTGAAAATGGAAATTAACCAGAGTGCCTGGCACTGTGAGGCAGCAGTGCTAACCACTGAGCTACCATGCCACCGTAAATGGCCTTCCTTCAGGTCAGTAGGATGTGACAAGTTGGATCCTGTAGGGTCTATATTGGGAGCTCAATATTTTACAATTTACAGAGGAACCTCAATTATCTAGCATTCGATTATCCGAATATCAAATTATCCGGCAAGATCGCAACGTCCTGATGCTCAGCTAAACTATGTTATCCAGCATTCAATTATCTGGAATTCAATTAACTGAACAAAATATACCCTGCCCATGTCCTTTGGATCATCGAAGATCCTCTGTATATTACAGTATAATGAGTGAATCAAAGGCATGAAGGCTAGATTTGCAGATGACACAGGTAGGAAAGTACATGAAGCCCACAGATTGAAGGTGCAGACTGAGAAAAGCTGGCTGGGCACAAATTTGGAATATATGGGGAAAATGCAAAGTTGTTCGCTTTGGTGGGAAGAATAAAAAGTAGTATATTGTTTAAATAGCGAACAACTGCAAAATTCCAAGCTGCAGAGGGAACCAGGTATTCTAGTCCATGAGTCATAATAGCAGAAATAGCACAAAATCCAGAAGGCTATTGGAATTCCAGTCTTTAAGACGAGGAACCGAATGTAGAAGTAAGGATGTTACAGCTACTTACACACCCACAAAATGACATAATGACATCAGTTACTACTGACAGATGACCTCAAACCAGAATGATGTGGCCATCACCACTAAACTCTGTGCATAACAGCATCTCCCAGGTGCAGATCTACAGATGGCCTGACTGAAGCCAAAGTTCACATGTTTGATGGATATCAGGGACTGAGAATGTGGGAGCAGAGACAAGGCCACAAAGATTGGAAAGCAGCTGTGGCATCCCTGCTAGAGTTTCTGCACCTGAAAAATTCTGTACCTCCTTGATGGTGCTTATATGTAAACAGCCTTCAGGTTTTTTTAAAAAAATCCATTCATGGAATATGGGTGTCATATTTATTGCCCATCCTTAGGTGCCCTACAGTTGGTGGCAAAGAGTTGCCTTCTTGAATTGCTGCAGTCCATTTGGTGTAAGTGCATCCAAAGCTCCACTGTGAAGGAAGCTCAAACAAACTTGTGGTTGCAATTCTTTTAGATCATAACTAAGGAGTTTGAATGTTCGTTTAAAAGGTAATAGTCTCCCTCGAAATCATAACATCAGGAAGTAAGCTCAAAAGCTTGTTAGATGATCAATTTAAGAGTAAAGTTTAATGGGTAATGTGGATAAACTGAAAACATGCAATTACTTGCTTTGAATTGTAAAACTCATTTCTTTCAGGACTGCAAATTAAGACCAACATAATATATAATGAATATTGGAAGTAATTAACAAGTCAGTTAGCATCTCTAGGGAAACACGTTTAACATTTTAGGCCAATAACCTTTCAGAGATACAACACCTGCACCATCCAAAGCTCCAAATGGACCTTTAATTTAAGCAATTTGGGTATAATTTTTGCAGTTTAGTGTACTATATTCACTACTCAATGTGGCTTACTCCAATTTTGTGGAATACTGCCCATGTGCCCATCTGGAAACATGACTCAGTATCTGGTTTTCTATATTTTTCAGTCATCAATATTGGTGGATGAAAAATGAATTAGTATAAATTGGAAATGAAACAATGTTATGCTGAAAGCAGGAAGTCGTCCAAAAAGGGAGATTTATTTCATTTGCGTAGCCACAGCAACCATTTAATTGAAAAGCAACTGAAATTGGAGCCTAATTTAAGTTGACAAGACACACCTTTCAAACCCACATCATGCAGACTATCAACTATAGCCTCAGCTATCAATAAAAATTACAGCCATCTAAAGGAACATCAACTCTGGTAATCAAGATGTTATAAATGATCTACTCCTGCTCCTACTTTGTGGTCCTATGGTAACAGGACAAACAGCAATTGTCTGTCCCATTGTTACCAATCTAGAGGACAAGATTAGCTGGGATGAACTGGATAAAGGCATTGATGGAGCCCAAATTTAACCCCCTACTATATTTAACTCCCTACTACCAACAAATAAATACCCGTAAACTTCTCCTTTACCCAGTTAGCGCAGAACATCATGCAAATTTAATAAGGCTACTCACAGCATTCAAGAGTTTGTGCAGGGACAAGCTAGGGTGAATTATTACACACTTTATGCAGGTGTGAGGTGGAGATCTTTCCTGTCAGCCAACATTCCAATTGGCTAGCCTCAGGAAAGCTGGCCCAGGTTGGAGAGATATATTACATGCCAGAGCACCAAATGACAGAGACCAGCAGCAGCAGTAACTGCAACTCACCAGCTGTACTTGTGCCTAAACCACATGATTCTACAAAGCTCTGTTATACCAATGTCAAGTTATGCCATGTGGATTAAATTGCTCAAGTCACCTTTCAGTGGCTGATGAACCAGATACTGACAGGCTTATCTCATGTGCATGTATCTGGACAAACACCTAGTGTGCAGTTGCACATGGGAACACACACTTAGAATAAGAGGCCTCTTCCAGAAAACACCAGCTAGTCCAGAATCTCAAAGAACAAAATCACTAAGGTCCAAGGATGAGTACTGCTTAAGGCTGCAAACGTAGAACCAATAGTAGCTTCCCATTCTCATAACAAAATAGTAAATCATGAGGCTCTTTGGAATGTGTGGACTCTACCAAAAGTTTGCCCCAACTTCAGCACAGTGGCATGACCACTGACAGGCCGACTGAAGGAAATAAAAAGGTAAAGTGTTATTATTAAGCTGCAGTGATCTAAGGTTCATCTTAGTTTCCTCTCGAATAGCCTGAGAATAGCCAGAAAACACACCTGCACCACAGGTAAAGGAAGGAAGATTATTCCTCAGTCTGAGCACTGCAGTTAAAAAAAAAGTCAGGATAATGTCATTCCCACTTCTCAAACAACTCCAAGACTGATCACAAAACTGTTCTTTCATGTATTTTTATTGTTTTGAATTCACCTCACTTCTAATCTATGTTGCATTAGTACTACTTGTGTGAATAATAAATGCATTTATGTTAACTCAAGAAAGCCTGATTAAATTGGCTCCTTTTTAAAAAAAAACGTTTTTCAGGTCATCTGGGAGAAAAGTTATAACAAAGGAGTAATTCTTATCAAATTAACCTTATAGCAACCAATCCAGGGGGTGAGCAAATATAGGGAGCTAGTTCATCCCTTCATATCCAGGAGCTTAACAATTTGGGACTTTTCATCTGAAACTGAATTTCACCAGGGGTCTGGCCAAAACTAAGTGCACCTGCCATTTTTTTTTCCAACAAAATTAGAGACAAAAGTAGTCATGAGACAAGGTATGAAACCACCAAGTAACAACATTAAAATAAACTGTTTGAAAATGAATAAGTTCCTTACTTTTACATAAATCATCGGGAGTGTCTGCTTGGCTCGGCTATAATGTCTGGCAACTCTGTACACAGTTTCCGGAACATAGTCTAGCACCAAGTTGAGGTACACTTCATCCTTCTAGAAAAGGAGAAAAAAAAATTTGCCATTATTGTTATATACATACAATATAACAGTCTCTGATCTAGATGCTGTGTTCTTATCAGGCACCCAGTGTCAGTATCTCTGGCATTTTCATATCAAGCTCCTGGGCCAAGGTTTGATGAATTACTAAGCACTCTACCCCAGCAATACACCAATCCTATTTTAGACTCACTGCCAATTTTTAGTTCAGAGATGCTATATCAATATAAACTTACAGGAAGCAAATCAAATATTATATTCAAATGTTTTATTATTTGAAACTGAAAGAGACTGTTGTATAAAACAAGTCTACAAGATTCTTGTCATCAGTCACTCTCCACAAATTCCTTTTGAACGTATGGGCATGAGTAGCAGTTAGGCAAGTTTGTGTTCACCCAGAGTGACCTCTATAGTTGGGGTGTCCCTTGGGTACTCATTATCAAAGTCTACATTTAAATGATCCACTGAACATCAGATTAAAGAGGCAATTGTTTACAAGTTTTTTAAAAACAGACTTGATTAATGCAAGTTAATTTACAAAAAAAAAGTTTAGTACCTTGTAGACAAAAAATACGCATGAAGGGCAATGATTTCTTTGTGACAAATGAAACTGTAATGCAAGAGACTTCACAAATCATTTTCTCATTGGAGTGCAAGACAGCAAAAGAAAGGAAGGAAAAAATGAGAAGGGGGAAGGAAAGAGGAGAGAAAGAAGGAAAGAGAGGCAGCATGGTGGTTAGCACTGCTGTCTCACAGCTCCTTGGGTAGCATGGCAGAAGAGAGGGACCTTAGAGTTCAGGGACATAATTCTTTGAAGCTTACGTCACGTTACAGGATGGTATAAAGAGAGCGTTTAACACCGCTTGCCTCCATTGCTCAGTCCTTTGAGTATTGGAGTTGGGGAAGGCATGTTGAGGTTGTAGAGGACACAGGCGGTGAGTGGCCAGAGTACTGTGAGCATTATCAACTGACCTGTATAAAAGGGAATGTGTCAACTTTGTTTGGGGCCTCTTTTGACTTGACTTTGCACGCCTGAGCAGAGTGTCAAAGGAGGTCACTTAGCTTGTACAGGCTTTAATAAACTGACTGATTGCAGAAGTTGGTGTTTGCAAATTGCATTTTGTGAGAGAAATCTCGGGAAAAGATCCTAACATTAGGAACTGCTTTTATTTAAGTTTACAGCACCAGTTTCATCTCACATTTCTCACCCTCAATCTGAATATAAAAATGTCATGATCCCTCTTGTGTAGACAATCCTTTCCTATGAGATCATGAACTGAAGCATCTTATACATTACCATCTAAAAGCTCTTTGGTTGGTTTCAGAAAGTATTGTTTGAAGTTAATTGCCCCAATTAGACTGAATGAACTCATCTTTCAGATGAACTTTGCCAATTTCATTCTTTAATTGATGTTTAAAATTGACTAAGATTATTGCAGCAACTTTCTTGCAGGCTCCCATTGTTCTATACTGCATCTACTGTCAAGCTTTTAAATGACACCCAGTGACTCTTGTGTTTAGTATTTCTCATGTCTAGCCAAACTGATTCCACTCTCAACCTTCCAAACTAAAACCAAATCTCACTGTACTGATCTCATCCTTAACCAACTGTGCTACCCAACCTCTTTATAGCTGCTTTTCTTTCGAACAGTCAAATGCTCTTGAATACTCAAACTCGAACAGTCGTCTTGCAACTACGTCTTTGTAATGGTCAATACTATAAATTTATTTGTATGTGATCTGTTCGTGTATCTTATGAATTCTGTATCCAATCAAATAAAGAGCCTTTAATCCTATCTTACTTTACTCTGACCTTATCTGGAGAATTCATGCTCATGTGTCTGTTGCTTTCTGCCACACTGTGGTTATGACATTATAGAATGTTGAACAGTACAGCACAGTACAGGCCCTTTGGCCCTTGATGGTGTGCCGACCTTTTATCCTACTCTAAGATGAAACTAATCTATGTACTCTACATTTTACCATTGTCCATATGCGTATCCAAGAGTTGCTTAAATGACTGACAAATCATAGGAATAAAATAAATATTACTATAATTATATTCTAAATGAAATTATAATTTCTTGTAGTTTTAAAAATTCTTCATTTGTAAATTCTTCTAATGCTGAAAAGGATCTAATCCTGAAATATTGACAAAGTTTTGTTATGAGACACAAAAAGGCACTGAGGACTCTTGAGGTTTGGGGTTTAAGTCTCAACAGCTCCAGATGCCTGTCAATAACATGCTTGAAATAGTAGATACTTCTAATCATCAACAGCCTCTACCTGATAAATCATTTCTGTCCCCAACAAACCGTTTTACCCAATCATTTGAAACAAATAAAATCTTAGCACTAATATTTGAAACTAATCAGTGATTCAAATGAAAACACTTGGACATAAACAGAGTCTTAAAATCTCTGGTGAAACTGCTGTTAGCAGCAACCAGTAGTAAAATGAGAGAGTGTGCGCTTTCCAACTTGAGGTTTGTTGCTGCATGAGTGAATAACACACCTGGATGGTCTAGCAGACACCAATAGAGCTTCTTTAGCTTTAATAACAACAACAATGTATCCAAACAGTTAGTGAGATGGTTTTGGGCATATATTTCATAATTACAGGATTTCAATACCAACTGATCTCACTTAGTAGCAACTGCATGCAATATTTCAACTTGAAATTGTTTTAAAAAGATTTATAGTGCTGCTGAGAAATGTGCGCAAGTTTCTGAGAAAATTTATTTTGAAGTACTAACTTTAAATTATAGACGGATTGTACAGACATCGAGGACATAGGGCAAGGGCTCCATTAATCAGCAACTATTAATACCTCACAATATTGTTCAGTCAGATGCCTTTCCATACTATTTGAATAAAGTTTCATCAACATGCTTTACTCCTAGCTATACTCTGCTGAGCTGAGCTAACTATATGTCAAACACACAGTTACTACTGGGTAAGTTCTACATTTTCTCAAGAGTAAGCAGTGACCCAGCCACCTCACTACAAAGGCCTCTCCAATCCACAGCAAAATGTCAAAAATTATATTGGATCCAAGTATCAAACTATCAATATATGATACTAACCATTTCAGAATTAACTAAACAGAGACAGTTCCCAAAATTGGAAAGCAATGGTCGTAACAAACACAGAAAATGCTGGAGAAACCATAGGGGTTTGAGTGCACCGATCCTGGGAACGTTACTTAAGAGTTGGGAATTCCTGTTGAGATTGTACAGGACATTAGTGAGGCCTCTTCTGCAATATTGTGTCCAATTCTGGTCACCCAATTATAGGAAGAATATTATTAACCTCGAGGGAGTTCAGAAGAGGTTTACCAGGATGTTGCCAGGAATGGAAGGTTTGACTTAGAATGAAAGGCTGGATAGGCTGGGACCTTTTTCACTGAAGCATAGGAGGTTGAGAGGCTTGCTTATAGAAGTTTATAAAATAATGAAGGGTACAGATAGAGTTAATGGCAATTGTCTTTTCCCTCGGATGAGGGATTTCAAGACTGGGGGCACATTTTTAAGGTAAGAAAGATTTAGAAAAGACATGAGGGGATGACTTTTTTTTAAAAAAAACACAGGGTGGTTTGCATGTGGGACGAACTTACTGAGGAAATGGTTGATGTGGATACAATTAACAATTAAAAGACATTTGGATAAGTACATAATAGGAAAGGTTTGGAGGGATATGGGCCAGGAGCAGGCAGGTGGGAGTAGTTTAGCTTGGGAATATGTTTGGCATGGATTGGTTGGACCGAAGGGTCTGTTTTGTGCTGTATGACTCTATAACTCAGCATTCATCTTGAATACAAGAGCAGAGATATATTGCTGAGGCTGAGATAGGCCCTGGTCAGACCACATTTGGAATACTGTGACCAGTTTTAGGCCCCGTATTTAAGGATGGGTGTGCTGACTTTGAGGAGGGTCCAGCAAAGGTTTACAAGCATGATTCCAAGGATGGTTTATATAGAGTGTTTGAGGACTTTGGGTCCATACATTAAAGAATAAGGTAGGAGCACATTGAAACTTACAGAATTCTGAGGTGCCTAGATAATGATGATGAAGTAATGAGAAAATTATATCTCCACTTTGAGACACTAAAGACCTGAGCGCACAGCCTCAGAGTGAATGGATGATCCCTTACAACTGAGATGAGGAGGAATTTCTTCAGACAGAGGGTGGTGAATCGTTGGAGCTCATTGCCACAGAAGTCCGTGCAGCTGAGTCAGTGTTTTTAAGACACAGAGGTAGACAGATTCTTGATTAGTAAGTAGATCAATGGTTATGGGAAAAGACAGAAGAATAGGATTGAGAATGGCTAATTCTGCTCGTATACCTTCTAGTCTTAGTAGGTGTGGCAGCACCCGTGGTGAGCAAACCAGCTAAAGCGTAGAGTCCGATATGACTCTTCAGAACCAGAGATCTTCAGTTCTGAAGAAGTGGCATATCGGACAAGTTACCAGTTTCCCTCTCTACAGACGCTGCCAGACCTGAAGTTTCTCCAACCAGATCATACCCACCACTTGTGTTCACCTATCACTACCACACCATTCCACCTCTCTCCACCCAAAACCCGACATCCATCCACTTTACCTGCAGCTCCTCCTACCCGAACCTCCATTCCTGAAAAAGGGTTATACCAGAAATGTTGAATTCTCCACCTCCTGATACTGCCTGGCTTGCTGTGTTCTTTCAGCCTTATGCTAGTCTACTTTGGATCCCAGCATCTGTAATTTTTTTTGTGTCTCTGATGAGTTTCTCCAGTATTTTGTCACTTTTACTTTGAATTTACAGTATTCACCAGATTTTGCCTTTATAAGGAATGATAGCAGTCAGGAGCCAGAGATTAACTAAGTATTACATGGAGTGCAGAAAGGGGAGCAGTAAGATAGATAACAATTTTGGAAAGAAAACTGATCTGATGATATAAAAAGCTAAACATGTTGTGAGTCAAGTCCTCTGTTTATAAAAACATGCAAATATCTTTCTTACTGAATTTATTTCCAAAATGTTTCAGTCACAGATGTGGTTAGCAACAGTATTTCAAAAAAGTAGTTGAATCCACCTAATAACTCATGCATAACCTCACATCTTGTAGTGGAAAGTGGTAATGAGGTGGTGTAAGTTATTAAGCTGAAACCAGTCTAAATCACAGGAAGAAGATCATTCAGCTGTTCTATCACTTAATGGCTGATCCGCACCTTAGCTCATTCTTTACAACTTTATGACATATTCATTGGTGCGCTTAAAAATATATTCATTTCGATCTTGGAAGTTTTAACTGACTAAGCATCAAAGGCTTTTTGAGAAGACCATTCTGTCACCTTTCACGTGGAGCAATGTTTCCCAATTTCATTCTTGTATAGTTTTGGAGTTTTATTACATCTCCATTTTGAATTTCCCTAGCAGAGTACCTCTTCTGTATCTACGTTATTGAAATGTGTAAATCATAAAATGATTCAATCATCCTTCCAAATCACTCCTTCAAAAATAACTTGTATTTAATTAGGACCTTTACCACAATCAAACTACCCAACTCACTATTCTATAGTAAATCATTCCTGATGAAGGGCTTTTGCCCGAAATGTCGATTTTGCTGCTCCTCGGATACTGACCTGCTGTGCTTTTCCAGCACCACTCTGACCTAGATTCTATAGCACAAGCCAGGTTTATGTAACCCTTCTTTACAATTTAAACCATTAACACAAAGTATCAATTGAGAATAAACTGCTAGAAAAATTATGTTAAAAGGTTTTCAATTCTACTATGAACAGCACTTCATTTTCCACTTGGGAACTCCACAGTCTACTGAACTCTCACACAACCCATTGTTAGCCACTAACAGTCCCTATTAAGAGCTATGCATTCTCCTAGTCAGATCATTATCCACTCCTTTGGCTGTCTATCTTTTCTTCTCTCTTTAGCCATCATTTCCTCCTTAATGCTCCCACCACTACCTTCTCCATAAAAACCAACATCTTCCTAGCTACCATCGGTTCTGAGGAAGGTTCGCTCAATTGGAAATGTTAACTCTGATTTCTCTCCACACATACTGCTAGACCTGCTGAGCTTTTCCAGCAATTTGTTTTTTTTCTGCTAAGTGGACTGATTGGTGTTTGAAATATCACCCATTGGAACAGCTGGATCAAAAAAAGGTCAAACATTACAATGCTTGATACATCCTGAATGACCAGACATTACTAACACAGCAGTGATTATCAGATTTGATGCTAAACAACTGCCCTTCTCATTTCTCTTATCCAGGGAAGCCCAACATTAAGTGTCTGTGGAAAGACTTTCTCAAACTTATGTTTTTCTATGAAGCAAACAGTAATCTCAAAACTTGATATCCTGAATCTTATTATATTAATATTTAATCAATATTATGTTAGCATTGATTCTAATAGTTTAACCAAAATAATGCCCCATTGCTCCTTCATCAATCAAAGTCTTTTTGAGAAGGGGCGTCACATTTTTCACCCTCAACTTTGCTATGCACTTTTTAAACTTGAACTTTGGCCTGCAAATTATTGCCATCCATTATTCTACATATAGGACATATCTGTCTATACTTATTGCTTTAGAAAACTTACATCAACTGTGCACAAAAAAAACTGAGACTGCACATGTAATCTCTTGAAGTATGACAAACTGTGTGTGCTTGGTTCACATTACTTTTGTTAAACTGACCACAGTGATCGTCAAATATAAGTTGCCAACTGGCTCACAACAGCATGGGTTACAGTCAGTTTACCAGAAGATGACAAGTCCCAGTACTTGCATTATGAGTTTTACATGGATAGTTCAGCAAGCAGCAGTAACTAGCATCTAATACTGAATGAACTGCATAATGTGGCAACTTGGGATCCCAACTTGTGTATATGATCAGTTGCTTTCCAGCTGCAAGGCTTAGATGGAACATATTCTGGATTAGTGGTGCTGGAAGAGCACAGCAATTCAGGCAGCATCCGAGGACAGGCAAAATCGACGTTTCGGGCAAAAGCTTTTACCTTAGATGGAACATAGTTTAATCAAGCGGACAGAAACATGGAAAACAGAATTCAATTCGCAGAGCTTAGAGACAATACATTGGAATGCAAAGCAAGGAATGCATAAAAAGCAGTATTTCACAAAAATTAGGAGAAATAGCAGAACCTTGGAGTGCATTCCCACAGATCTACAGTCGTAAGGTAGATGAGGCTGAGGCTTCTTTTCCTTATTAGTCAATACAATGGATACAACAGCAAGATGATTATGGTAAAGGTTTAAGTTACAGCTTCTTTAATGCATCTGTTCTGGTTACTGCATTCTGGAAGGATGTGATTGCTTGAGAAAGGAAGAGGTTTATGAAGATGTTGCCAGGTATGGAGGATTTTAGCTGTGTGGAAAGATTGAATAAGCTTGGGTAGTTTTATTCAGAATTGAAGAAATGTGCACACAGTAGATCAGCGTTTAGCACTACCACCTCACAGCACCAGGGACTTCATCCTTGGGCAACTGTGTGTGAAGTTTGCATATTCTCCCCATGTCTGCTAGGTTTCCTCCAGGTGCTCTGGTTTCCTCCCACAGTCCAAAGATGCACATGTTAGGAGAATTGGCCATGCTAAATTGTCATTGTGTCCAAGGCTGTGCAGGCTAGGTTGGGTAGACATGGGAAATGCAGGGTCACAGGGATAGGGTAGGATGCGCTTTGGAGGAAAAAAAAGTGTATACTCAATAGGCCAAAACGCCTGCTTCCACACTGTAGGGAATCTATGATTCTATGAGAAGAAACTGAGGGATCTTCAGTTGACTATAAAATTAAAAGGAATCCAAAGTATATAGGATTTCAGTTAGCTGAGAGAGAACATTAGTCAGGTGGTATAGATAAAGGAATGGGCAAAATTATTATAGAGGGCAATCAAGATGCTTTTTCATCCAAAGATCACTTCGGGTCTGGAGGCACATGCCCAAGAAAGGATTGTATACCTGTTTCTACTGAAACCGATGCCTTCCGTACAGATGATGGATCAAGAGGGTTTTTCTGTTCAATCGTGGAATGGGACATCTTTGAGTCACCATTTATTGCGCATCCTTGGTTGCCTTTAAAGGTGGTAATGAGAATGTATATAGGGTATAAGCAGGCAGGGAGAGAGTTAAGTTCTGAGTTTTATGAAACAAGAGGTTCAGCTGAGCATGACTCAGATCAGATAAGATCTCAGTTAACAATGGGGTACTGGAGGCAAGGGTAATGGGTTAACAAGGTGGAAATGCAGTCATTATATGTAGAGCCATTTAACAACATTGGAAGCATTCAGGATGCAAGGTCAGCTAACAAGGGGAAAAATATCCATTGTATGAATCCAGTTAACAAGGTTAAGAACATTCATTGTATAACAATAAAGGGCTTGGTCTCTGCTATTGATACTCATTGATTGTAACGGTCACCCAATTAATATGTATGTTGCCTTATCTGGATGCTCCTCCCTGTAAAATGACTATATAGTTGTGCGGTAGGAGGATCATTGCTCACACTGGCTTTCAGGACACCACCATACAACCTTGTCACTGTAGACGGTGCAAGATGTGTCAGAGTGTCAACACTGATACCACCATTACACATAGGGACACCTCCCACCATGCACATGGCAGGTACTCAAGTGACTCAGCCAACATTGTCTCTCTCATACACTGTAGGCAAGGATGCCCTGAGGCATGGTACATTGGTGAGATGAGCAGTGGCTATGGCAACAGATGAATGGACACTGCACAACAATCAACAGACAGGAGTGTTCCCTCCCAATTGAAGAGCACTTTAGTGGTCAGAGTCATTCGACCTCAGACCTTCAGGCCACCATTCTTCAAGGCAGACCTTTGGGACAGGCAACAACACAAAGTAGCTGAGCAGAAGCTGATAGCCAAGACTGATACCCACGGGGATGGCCTCAACCAGGACCTTGGGTTCATGTCACACCACAGGTGACCCCACTGCACTATGCAGATACACACACACACTCCTATAGACTCATACACAAGGTCCCTCTCATACGTTCACACATACAAACCCACACACTCACGCTCTCACAGACACTCATACTCCACCCCGCACACACCCATCCACATGCAGACACACAAGTTTGTAGGGTGAAATTGTACTTGCAGAATTACATTTTATTTTGCTCAAAAACTGCATGAATCTATGTAAGATTCTGTAAATCCCTTTTTAAAATTAGGATCAGTCTGAACATTGGGACACAGTCAGCCTCGCACCTTCAATGCATTATTTGGGCCAACATGGAACCAATTGTTAAAGTTCACTTCAGAATGTAACTTCAAGTTCTGGGATTTACATATGAAAGAACTGAAACCAACATGCCAAACATGAGACAAAATCTTTTTCAATATATAATTTCAGTTACATCACACTAAACTTTTGCCAAAAATTCTGCGTCCTACAATAGTATACTCCACAACCATCTGAAGGAGCAGTGCTCTCAAAGCTTGAGCTTCCAAATAAACTTGTTGGAATATAACCTGGTGTTGAGATTTTTAACTTGTACACACCAGTCCAACACCGGCACCTCCAAATCATACCAGCAAACAGGTGGACAGGACACAGAAGGTTTGGGTTTTAAAAGCAAGATAGGTGGCCCACTGAAGTAAGCTAACATGCTTGTTATTTTGTGATGACACTCCAATAATAAAGCTGGATGTATTCAATTTTAATAGACCTTAATCTCATGAGTAACTAATTTAAATGGACTAAATTAATTTGATTCAAGTGGAAAATCTCTGGTAGCAAATAGTAACAAATCTATTCTTTGTCGCCATCCTGTGGGTAATTTATAATGGCATGTTGTGGTTTTGAATGTCTGAAGCTGTCTCTCCAAAACTCTCTATGCTTGTAAATGATGTGCAGTTAACTTCTCTACTACTACCTGAACCATAATTGCCTTTCAAAGGAATAGCTCCTAGGAATGGGGTAGACAAATCCATAATTGGAAGGACGTAGTGGATATCCTGCTTTCATTTTTGGTCATAGTCCTACACAATATACTAAAGCTCAAATGAATGGTTCTTCAAAACCTGGTATGGGTATTGAAGTGCTGTTTGATTATTTGTTAAGGTTTGTCTACCACCTGACATACAGAATAGAACTGCAGTACATATTTATAAAGTTTTGGTCATGTAAAATACTTGTTTTTCAATATCTGTTTTGCATATTCCTATATGCCCTGCCCTAGGAATTTCATGCGTTTCTGGCAATAGTTCCTGATATCTGGGTTGCACCATTGTTTGATGAACAATTGTCCACTCTTAGTCCACAGGTCTGTAAGGATGTCTTCCATTTCACCAGCACTCCATTTTTTAAACTTAAAAAGAGAGCACCTCTCTGAAATCTTCAGCCTCAGCTTTAGTGTTAGCTGTCTGAATTAACATTTCACTCTGGATCTGCTTATTTTGTATAATAGAACTTGGATTATTGTCTCAGTCTCTCCCATCTACTAATACTTGGGCTTTCACTGAACTCGCTGGAGGAAAAACTAAATCCTACTCCAGCAAAAGAGTTTAAGTAGGCCCTCTATCCCTTAGTATGGTTATAGGCTTGGATGCTTCCTTTGAAGAGAAAGGGTCATCTTCCCTTTCAATAAAAACCCTTCCTATGCTCATCTAGCCTGCACACTTATCTGCATTCTCAGCAATAACTACATCTAGTCTCTTAATTGTAATTAAAGCTATAATCTGATCTGTGGCCTTTCCTCAGTTTATTTTTTGAACTTACTCTTATGATCTCCAAGTAGTATCATGGATTTTCCTTTAGATTTCTGAAAAAATGTATTTGACCTCCTTACATTGCAAACATCTTGCCTTTCAGTTTTTACCTCCATCCTCCATATGCTCCCTGCTGATCAAGGAAACATTGGGATATTCTCAGTTATCCATTGTATGCTTTGGTCACAAGTCTTCTTTCCATTCTCTTTTTTTAAAGAAATCTCTTTTGAAGATAGGAGGGTGGAAAGTGGTGTAATTTTACAGATTAGCTCAGTCAGCCATAACTGCTGCCTGTCTCGTAGCTGCAACCCTTTGGTCGTCAACATGGATTCTTGCTAAAAACTTACGATTATTCTCTTAGAATTTAAAAACTCATTAAGAGACCTTGGGGTGCAGGTTCATTGTTCCTTAAAAGTGAAGAGTCAGGTAGATAGGATAGTGAAGGCATTTAGTATGCTTTCCTTTATTGGTCAGAGTGTTGACTGTACGAGTTGGAAGATCATGTTGCATCTGTATAGGACTTTGCTTAGGCCACTTCTGGAGTGGCCTAACAGTGTGTGCATTCTGCTCGCCCTTCTATAGGAAGGGTAATGTTGTGAAACTTCAAAGGGTTCAGAAAAGGTTTACAAGGATCTTGCCAGGGTTGGAGGGTTTGAACTGTAGGGAGATGCCGAATAGGCTGGGGCTGTTTTCCCTGGAGCAGAGGCTGAGGGGTGACGTTATGGAGGTTTATAAAATCATGAGGGGCATGGTCTTTTCCCTGGGGTGAGGGGGGGGGAGAAAGAGTCCAGAACAAGAGGGCATAGGTTTGCAGCGAGAAAGAAAAGATGTAAAAAGGGACCGAAGGAGCAACTTTTTCCAAGCAGAGGGTGCGTGTATGGAATGAACTGCCAGAAGAAGTGGAGGAGGCTGGTACAATTCCACCATTTAAAATGCATCTGGATGGTTATATGAATAGGAAGGGTTTAGAGGGATATGGGCAAACTGCTGGCAAATGAGACTAGATTACTTTAGGATATCTGGTCAGCATGGATGAGTTGAACTGAAGGGTCTGCTTCCATGCTGTACATCCTTCTCTATGACTCTAAGTAGTTAGATCTTCTGTTAGTATCCACCTGCCAAAATTACTTTGCTTAACACTTTTGAATTCAATACAATTTTATCCTGATTGTTTCCTTAAATTCCAGAACCTCAGGCACCAACTTGTATGCATCCAATATAAGTTTCTTTACAGCAATCCCAAGAAACTTCCTCCAATAGCAAAGCATACTTGCATCCCTTTTTCTCACTCCTGTATTTCCATTTCAGGCATTCTCACTTCCATTTCTATTTCTTTACTGTTTTCTGCCATCTCTAGTGTTTCGACATTCCCTTCATGCTTTAACTGTGACTATCACTTGATTCTGATGTTTCACTGCCTAAAGGACTTGTTTCTTTTATTTCCTCTAAATTCAAGTGTTAATTCTCAAATTATTTCTTAGCTCTGCTACTAGGCAATACCACCTCCATTTTACACAGTAAGTCAACTATGTCTGAAATTTCCTTTGAGACTGCTCGAGACAACTCTGCCACTTGCAGGATACCCTTTACAGTTGTGGTTCTGTTCGCCAAGCTGGGAATTTGTGTTGTAGACGTTTCGTCCCCTGTCTAGGTGACATCCTCAGTGCTTGGGAGCCTCCTGTGAAGCGCTTCTGTGATCTTTCCTCTGGCATTTATAGTGATATAAATGCCGGAGGAAAATCACAGAAGTGCTGCACAGGAGGCTCCCAAGCACTGAGGATGTCACCTAGACAGGGGACGAAACGTCTACAACACAAATTCCCAGCTCGGCGAACAGAACCACAACGAGCACCCGAGCTACAAATCTTTTCACAAACTTTGAATACCCTTTACTGTTTCCAATGCACTATAGAACCTATTGTTTTCCTTCACCACACGCAATTCCTTCATTGCTTTTGGTTCAAATCTATTCCAAACAAGCCTCCAAAATTTGCTATCATGGGGTATCATGCTGGAAATCAAACCCTCCTTTCCTGGAGTCATCACAAAAATTAACTCTTTGGAAAAGTATGTTTGTCACCTCTTTTAAAAAAAAAGCTCAAAGAAGATTAATGAAAGCAGAGCAGTAGGCATCTATATGGTCTTCAGCAAGACATTTGATAAGGTTCTGGTGAGCAAGGTTAGATCAAGCAGAATACAGACAGCATTCGCCAGTTGGATACAAAATTGGCTCTAAGATATGAGACAGAATAGGGATACAGGGTTGTTTTTTGGACTGGAGGCCTAGGACCAGTGATGTGCCGCAAGGATCAGTGCTGCATCCACTGCTTTTTGTCATTTATATCAATGATGAAATATAGGAGGAATGGTTAGCAAGCAGGAGAGGGAGCGTGCTTGTGTGCTTGGTAGAGTACGCGTGCCAGTGTGATGGAGAATAAGCCTGAGAAAGGGTATGTGCGTGAAAGAATGTATGGGAGGGGTGTATGTGTGCATCTGAGAGACTGCATATGAGAGGGTCTGCGTTAGTATATGTAAGAGTGCATGTATATGTGTGCTTGTGTGAGTACGTAAGAGTGTGTTTGCATGAATGAGAGAGCAAAGTTCAGTACCCATGAGGATGGCCTCAACCAGGACCTTGGGTTTATGTCATACTACAAGTGACCCCACTACATCATATATACAGACACTTACATACTGTCACACATTCCCCCTCTCATACCACGCTCTCAGACACACATAGCCCCCCACACTGACCCTCCCACAGGCTTATACTCTGTCTCTCACACACACGCTCCCTCGCATGCACGCTGTCAGACAGACACACAGTCTAGGGGGTGAATTTGCATTTTCAGAATTATATTTGCAGATACATTCTATTTTGTCCAAAAAAGCGCACAATCTGCAGGCAGCCAATCTGTGTAACATTTTATAAATTCCTACTTTGGAAACAGAACCAGTCCGACTCAGGATTGGGATACTGACAGACTAACCTCACATCTTTAATGCGCTGAGCCGAGATGTCACTTTTTTTTTAAAAAATAAGCCTTTAAGTTATTGAGAGTGTGACTTGAAAGTAGTTCTGGGATTTACATATTAATGAACCGAAACTTGCAACCCATTCTAAAAGATGAAAGACTTAACAGCAATCTAGGTTTGTTCAATATATTGTTTTAATTGCGTGACACTATGATCTTGTGCTTTAAACTCTGCGTCTTATGATCCTGCTCCACAGCTACCTGAAGGAGCAGCACTCAAAAGCCAGTACTTCCAAATAAACCTGTTGGGACTATAATCTGGTGTTGTGTGGGTTTTTGACTTCACCGAACAGTAAGACCTAGCGGTGCAGGTGCATAGTTCCTTAAAAGTGCAGTCGCAGGCACACACCTTTGGCACACTTGCCTTCATTGGTCAATGCACTGAATATAGAAGTTGGGATGTCATGTTGCAGCTGCACAGATCACTGGAGAGGCTACATTTAGAATATGTTGTTTAATTCCAGTACATTACCTGCCCACCCAGGGGCCGGAACATTTTAGACCACTGCTACACCACTGTGAAAGATGCCCATCGCTCCATCCCCGCCCTCATTTTGGGAAGTCCAACCAGTGTTTCTTCTTCCTGCTTACAGGCAAAAGCTCAAGCAGGAGACCCCCTTGCAGATACAGATCTAGTGCTGGTCAGAGGAGGCCGAGGATCAACGCCGATGCTGTCTGGAATTGGCTGATTGGGCCACGTTCAAACATTCTGCAGGTACCTTGGATGAGTACACCACCACCGTCACAGATTTTATCAGCAAGTGTGTAGAGGACTGCATACCGAGGAAGTCAAATCGGGGTGTTCCCCAACAGGAAACTCTGGATGAATCAGGACATACAGATCCTGCTAAAAACCAGGCATGAGGCCTTCAGATCAAATATAAGGAATCCAAGTATGACTTTCGCAGAGTCATTAGGACAGCCAAGGACCAATATCGATCCAAACTAAAGACCAAGACAGGACACCCAGCGACTATGACAAGGACTGAATGACATTACAGGTTCTAAAAAGAGACAGTGCAAGATAGCAGATGATGACATATCCCTCCCAGATTGTCTCAACGCCTTCTATGCTTGTTTTGAGCAGAAATTTTGCAGAGCGATAACACCTATTCTGACAAGCCCTGACAAAACTATCCCAACAATCACTGCAGAGGTCAGATCAGTTTTCCTTCGTGTGAATCCAAGGAAAGCAATGGGACCAGACGGAGTACCAGGCCGTGCACTCAGGCATGCGCAGATCAACTGGCAGAGGTCTTCTCAGACATCTTCAACCTCTCTCTGCAGCAGGCCACTGTCTCTGCTTGTTTCAGGAGGGCCAACATCATCCCCGCACCTGAGGCGGCTCATGCAGCATGTTTCAATGCCTACCACCCGTTGGCCATGAAGTGCTTTGAAAGGCTGGTCATGGCATGAACCAACTCCAGCCTCCCCACTACTCTTGATCCACTCTGATTTGCCTATCCGACCAACAGATCCATGTCAGATGTCATATCACTTGCCTTTCATTCCTCCCCAGAACATCTTGACATCAAGAACAGCTACATAAGCATCCTATTCATTGAACACAGTTCAGCCTTCAACACTATTATCCCCTCGAGACTGATTACTAAACTTAGTGATCCCGGACTAAACCCCACTCTCTGCAAATGGATCCTCCAGTTTCCTGACCCACAAGCCCTAATCAGTGAAGACTGGGGACAATATTTCATCCTCACTAACACTCAACACTGGAGCCCCCCCGGGGTGCATACTCAGCCCCCTACTGTACTCACTGTATACCCATGACTGAGTCACCAAATACCAGACTAATGCCATTTACAAGTTTGCCAATGACACCAGCATAGTCTGTTTAATCTCAGATGGCGACGAAACAGACTGCAGACAGGAGGCACTGAGAACAACCTAGCTCTCAATGCTAGCAAAACCAAGGAACTCATTATTGACTTTAGCCAGGATGTTACTCATGCCACCCTAAACATTAAGGTCACAGAGGTGGAACGAGTGGAGAGTGTCAAGCTCCTGGGAGTAGTCATCCACAACAAGCTTTCTTGGACTCTTCACGTGGACGCACTGGTTACAAAGGCCCAACGTCTCTTCTTCCTCAGGCAGCTGAGGAAACTTGGCATGACGGCCAATACCCTTGCCAACTTTTATAGGTGCGACAGAGAGAGGATTCTGTCTGGATGTATTACTACCTGGTATGGCAACTGTACCACTCAAGATCAGAAACTGTTACAGAGAGTGGTGAACTCGGCCTGGACAATCACAAAGGCCAACCTCCCATCTATAGAATCCATTACCAGGTCGACTGTCAAGGAAAGACTTCCAGCATTCTCAAAGATCCATCCCACCCTGGCAATATTTTTCTACAACTTCTAACATCAGGAAGGTGGCACAGAAGCCTGAACATACTCATCAGCCAATTTCGAAACAGTTTCTACCCTACTGTTGTTAGAATACTGAATGGACTCTCAAACTCTTAGCATTCGCCTGTACCTGTGGTTTTGTTTTTGCTGCAATTTACCTATTATTTACTATCTATGCTACTTTACTCTGATCTGATTGCATTGCTTGCAAGACAAAGTTTTTCAGTGCCTCAGTACACGTGACAATAAATTCAATTCAATAATTCTGGTCTCCCTGCTATATGAAAATTATTGTTAAACTTCACAGAGTTCAGAAAGGCTTTACAAGGGCATCGGGGGACTGAAGGATTTGAGCTGGAGAGAAGTTGAATAGGCTGGTTTCTTTTGCCTGGAGCATTGAAGGCTAAGGGGTGACCCAAGAGGTTTATTAAAATCATGAGGGGTTTTGGATAGGGTGAATAGCCAAGGTCCTTTTCCCAAGGATAGGGGTAGTCCAAAACTAGAGGGCATAGATTGGGGGAGGGATTTAAAAGGGACGCGATGGGCAACTTCTTCAACTGCCAGAGGCAGTAGCCGAGGTGGGTATCATTATGTTTATCGGTGCATGTTTAGGAAGTGTTCAGAGAGATATTGGCCAAATGCTGGTAAATGGGACTAACTCAGTTTGGGATATCTGGTTGGCAATGAAAAATTGGACCAAAGGGTCTGTTTCTGTGCTGTATAATTAACCCTACTATTCACCAATTCATTGGGCTTTCAGATGCAAGTTCACAGAAATCATGGTGCGGGTTTATGTACGTAGCAAAAATTACTTGTTAATTCATAAGAATTGGAGCAGGTAGTGGTTATCTGGTCCTTCGAGATTGCTCAGCGATTCAATAAGATCATAGTTGATCTTTTTGCAGCCTCAGACTGATTTCTCAGGTGGGCGCAACATTGAGGGCTGAAGGGCCTGTATTGCGCTATAATATTCTATAATCTGAAGTCACAAAGGCCAGATGCTGCAAAAGTAGAGTTTTCCCTTGAGAAAATCTTTTAAGACCATAAAAGAGAGGAATGGAAGTAAGGACATTCAGCCCATCGAGTCCATCCACCATTCAATCATGCCTGATGGGCATTTCAACGCCACTTACCCGCACTGTCCCCGTAGCCCTTAATTCCTTGGGAGATCAAGAATTTATCAACCTCTGCCTTGAAGACATTTAATGTCCTTGCCTCCACTGCACCCCGTGGCAATGAATTCCACAGGCCCACCACTCTCTGCATGAAGAAATGTCTCATTTCTGTTCTAAACTGACCTCCTCTAATTCTAAGGCTGTGCCCATGGGTCCTAGTATCCCCGTCTAACGGAAACAAATTCCCAGCGTTCAATCATTCTAAGCCATGCATTATCTTGTAAGTTTCTATTAGATCTCCCCTCAACCTTCTTAAAAACTCTAATGAATACCATCCAAGGATCCTCAGTTGTTCATCGTATATTAGGCCTACCATTCCAGGGATCATTCTTGTGAATCTGGACACTTCTTCCTGAAGTATGGGGCCCAGAATTGGACACAGTATTCTAAATGGGATATAACTAGAGCTTTATAAAGTCTCAGTAGCACATCGCTACTTTGACATTGCAACCCTCTTGAGATAATTGGCAACACTACATTTGCTTTCTTAACCACGGACTTAACCTGTAAGTCAAACTTTAGAGAATCCTGGACTAGCACTCCCAGATCCCTTTGTAGTTTGGCTTTAGGAATTTTCTCACCGTTTAGAAAATAGTCCATGCCTGTATTATTCTTTTCCAAAGCTCAAGACCTCGCATTTGCTCATGTTGAATTTCATCTGCCATTTCTTGGACCACTCTCCTAAACTGTCTTTTATGGCAGTGTTAATTTGCAAATTTTCTTTAGTCCAGATTTATTGCATTAACTGAACTTAAATTTTCCAGCTGCAGAGGTGGGATTTGAACTTGTCGCTGGGTCATTTATCCACAACAGGATTGCTCGTCGTACACTGTAACCTGCCTTGCATCTATGCTGTCCATATACGGTCATGAAAATTACTTTTTCATTCAAGCTTTGCTCAACATTTTTAAATATCCATGCAAGATTAGGTATTTAAAGCTGCAATAGTCTGAAAATTGCCAAACATTTTGGGAACTGTCATGATATCTGGTTTTCTGGTGGAAAGACCATGCCTTGTTTTTCTGTATTTTCATTGTGGACTGAAATGGGGAAAGAATGGTTTTAAATCTAAGGGGTGCTGAGGGATTGCTGCCATTTTTAGAAGTAATGTGACATTCATTTTTAAGCACAGTTTCCACAGCAACTTGTTTGAGTTAGTGCAGTTTGAAAACAAGCTGGAGCTGAGGGGTGTATACAAATGGAGTTTAAGCCAATGAGTTGCTGATCAGTCTTGATTAATGATCAATAGTCAATGACAGCAGGCCTCTGCCTGCCAACAACAGAGTGTGGTTTTGGGTCGTTGAATATCTTAGGATTGTGAACAAGGTAGGGAGAAGTCACCAGATCTCTGCCAGTTCAGGAGTTCTCTCTCTGTTCTCAAGTAAAAGTCTCTTTAAACCTGATAAAAGAACTTTATCTTTCACAGCTTACAGCAACTGTTGAAGGACTTTTAATTAGTCAGAGACCTTTTATAAGTATAAATTAGCCACACTGCGCCTCTTGCAAACCAATGAAAGCATTCGGAGAAGGAAGACAGAGAGACTAGGTTCTGATTAGCATAAGAACAGTCTTAGCAAATCCTGTGAACGGAGACCACTACATGTACATGCGTAATGTATTAAATGTTAATGGGAGTTTATACAGTTATTCAGGCTGAAACTAAAAGTTAAGAGCTGAGTTTTCATTGTTGTTTGCCCGTAGCTGCTGAAGTGTGATTGAATAACAGTAAAAGGGAAGCTTATTTGAATGGTAAAAAAATTGCAGCATGCTGCTATGCAGAGAGACCTGGGTGTCCTTGTGCATGAATCACAGAAGATTGGTGTGCAGGTGCAACAGGTAACTAAGATTATAAATGGAATTTTGTCCTTCATTGATAAAGTGATTGAATTTAAAAGCTGGGAGGTTATGTTGAAGTTGTATAGGCTGCTGGTGAGGCCTCACATGGAATACTGCGTGCAGTTTTGGTCTCCTTGCTTGAGAAAGGAGACTAGTGCCCCCTGGCACAAGAGGGGGTGCAGGGAAGGTTCACAAGGTTGATTCTGGAGCTGAGGGGATTGGCTTATGAGATACAGAGTAGTCTTCAAGGCAGAAATTGATAAATTCTTGATCTCCCAAGGAATTAAGGGCTATGGGGAGAGTGCAGGTAAGTGCTATTGAAATGCCAATCAGGCATGATTGAATGGCAGATGGACTCAATGGGCTGAATGTCCTTACTTCCATTCCTGTGTCTTATGGTCTTAAAAGATTTTCTTAAGGGAACAAAATCTGCACTTTTGAAGCATCTGGCCTTTGCGACTTCAGATTAGAGAACGTAATAGCACAGTACAGGCCCTTCGGCCCTCAATGTTGCACCCACCTGAGGAACCAGTGTGAAGCCCATCTATCCTACATTATTTCAATTTCATCCATGTTTGTCCAATGACCATTTAAATGTCTTTAAAGTTGGAAGTCCACTACTGTTGCAGGCAGGGTGTTCCATGCCCCTACTACAGAGTAAAGAATCTACCTCTGACAGCTGTCCTATGTCTGTCACCCCTCAAAATAAAGCTATGTCCCCTCATGCTAGCCATCATAACCGGAGGAAAAAGGCTCACTGTCCACCCTATCCAACCCTCTGATTATCATATGTCTCAATTAAGTCAGCCGTCAACCTCCTTCTCTCTAACAAAAACAGCCTCAAGTCCCTCAACCTTTCCTCTAAAACCTTCCACATCCTTCCTATAATGTGTTGACCAGGTTAACTCCAAACATAGCCTGACCAGAGTTTTGTACAGCTGCAGCATGATCTCGTGGCTCCAAAACTCAATCCCTCTACCAATAAATGCTAGCACACCGTATGCCTTCTTGACAACCCTATCAACCTGGGTGGCACATTTCAGGGATCTATACACATGGACACAGATCTCTCTGCTCACCTATACACCAAAAATCTTACCATTAGCCCAGTACTCATTATTCCTGTTGATCCTTCCAAAGTGAATCACCTCTCACTTTTCTGCATTAAACTCCATTTGCCACCTCTCAGTCCAGCTCTGCAGCTCATCTATGTCACTCTGTAACCTGCAACATCCACAACTCCATTGACCTTAGCGTCACCCGCATATTTACTAACTCATCCTTCTATGTCCTCGTCTAGGTCATTTATAAAAATGACAAACAAGTGGCCCCAAAACAGATCCTTGCAATACATAAACTAGTAACTGAACTCCAGGATGAATAGTTCCCATCAACCACCACCCTGTCTTCTTTCAGCTAGCCAATTTCTGATCCAAACCACTAAATCATCCTTAATCCCATGCCTCTCTACTTTGTGTAATAGCCTACTTTGGGGAACCTTATAAAATGCGTTACTGAAATCCATATACACCACAAACTACGTTATCCTCATCTACCTGTTTGGTCACCATCTCAAAGAACTCAATAAGGTTTGAGAGGCACAACCCACTCTTCACAAAATAGTGTTGACTATCCCTAATAGACTTACTCCATTCTAGATGATCATAAATCTGATCTCTTATAACCCTTTCCAACACTTTACCCACAACTGAAGTAAGGCCCACTGGTCTTATAATTACCATGGTTGTCTCTACTCCCCTTCTTGAACAAGGGGACAGCATTTGCTATCCTTCAGTCTTCTGGCACTATTCACGTAGACAATGACGACAAAGATCAAAGCCAAAGGCTCTGCAATTTCCTCCCTGGCTTCCCAAAGAATCCTGGGGTAAATCCGATCCAGCCCAGGGAACTTACCTATTTTCACACTTTTCAGAACTGCAAACACCACCTCTTTGTGAACCTCAATCCAGTCTAGTCTTGTAGCCTGTATATCAGTATACCCCTTGGCAATATTGTCTTTTTCCAATGTGAATACTGACGAATAAATATTTAGCACTTCCCCCATCTCCTCGGACTCCATGCACAACTTCACACTACTATCTTTGATTGGCCCAAATCTTTCTCTCGTCATTCTTTTATTCACGATATACCTATAAAAAGCTTTTAGGGTTTTCTTGGATCCTACCTGCCAACAACTTCTCATGTTCCCCCCTGACTCTTCTTAGCTCTCTCTTTAGGTCTTTCCTGGCTAGCTTGTAACTCTCAAGTGCCTGAACTGAGTTTCATCTCATCCTAACAAGTAGTCTTCTTCCTCTTGAGAAAAGAGATTCATCTTCTTTAGTAAACTACGGCACCCTCGCTCGACCACTTCCTCCCTGCCTGACAGGTACGTACTTATCAAGGACGTGCAGCAGCAGTTCCTTGAATAGACTCCACATTTCAATTGTGTCCATCCCCTGTAGTTTCCTCCCCCATCCTATGCATCCTAAATCTTGCCTAATCGCATCATAATTGCCTTCATTTTATATCTATCCCTTTGTATCGCTAAAGGAAACATAACCTAATTGTGGTCACTATCACCAATGTGCTCACCTACCTCCAAACCTAGCACCTGGCCACGTTCATGATCTAGTATCAAATTCAACGTGGCCTTGTGCCTTGTTGGCTTGTCTACATGCGGAGTCAGGAAACCATTCTGCACACATTGGACAAAAACTGATCCATCTAAAGTACTGGAACTATAGTATTTCCAGTCAATATTTGGAAAATGAAACTCTCCCACAACAACTACCCTGTTACTCATGCTCCTATGCAGAATTACCTTTGTTATCTCTGGAGCTATTTGGAGGACTATAGAAAACACCCAACATGATGTACTGCTTCTTTCAGGTTTCCCACTTCAGCAGTTAAGTCCTCAAATGTCTTTTCTGCTACCGTAATACTGTCCTTGACTAACAATGCCATACCTCCCCCTCTTTTACCATTTTCTCTGTTCTTACGGAAACATCTAAATCCCGGAACCTCCAACAACCATTCTTGTCCCGGTTCTATCCATGTCTCCAAAATCACCACAACATCAAAGTCTCAGGTACCAACTTATCCTGCAAGTTCACCCAGATGCTCCTGAAGTTGAAGTAGACACACTTCAAACCACCTTTTTGCTTGCCAGTGAACTCTTGTGATCTTGAAACCAAATTTCTGACCTCACTACTCTCAACCTCCTGGACACGAACTAAAATTTTGATTCCCATCCCCATTCAGAAATAATTTAAACCTTCCCGAATACTATTAGCAAATTTTACCCCACCCCCCCCCCCAAGATATTGGTATCCCTCTAGTTCAGGTGAAGACCATCCGTTTGTAGAGGTCCCACCTACCCCAGAATGAGCCCCAGTTATGCAGGTATACAAACCCCTCCACCTGATGAGGAAAGTGGTAATATCATTGACCAAGTAATTCAGGCTAATATTGTAGGGTCATAGAGGTCTACAGTATAGAAAAAGGTCCTTCGGCCCATTGAGCACGTGTCAGTCAAAAACCATCCAACAATTCTAATCCTATTCTTCAGCACTTGGCCCATTGTCTTGTACACTCTAGCATCGCAAGTGAACATCTAAATATTCTGAAATCTTGAGGGATTCTATATCTAAATTGTGGATGTAAGAACTGTTCCTTGTTTTGAGTTATTTTAGGTGCTGGAGGTGATTTCTTTGAACTCCAGGAGCAGCAATTACTTTTTAAATGCTGTTGCATTGTTTTGGAAGTTTGGGGAAAACAAAACAACAAAACAACGGTTCTTTTAAGAGGAGGAAGACAGAGACTACATGGTCAGAGAAAGAAACCTCTATAGCTGTCTGACAGCAGTGAATCTGCACAGTTAACTGCTGCCTTGATTGCTTGAGTTCAAGCATCTCTAGACATTGGAGTGCATCTAGGAAAAATTAACAAACAACTAAATTCACAGCGGACCTTAGAGAAACCTGTGAGAGCTCACAGCACAGGAACAGACAAGTGCATAGTTTTTTTTAAAGTATAGCCTTGCTATAAATCTACAATAGGAAGTAGAGTGCATTCATTCTTGATTATTGCAAGGTTTGTGAAGGTTTGTTGATTCTCTTTATATTCTTGCTTATATATTTTATTGAGATCTGTCTCTTGATCCAATTTTAATAATATAAGCCCCAAGTACAGAGGAACTGCTATTATCCAGCATTTGATTATCCGAATATCAAATTATCCAGCAAGATCCTGATGCTTGGCTGAACTATGTCACCCGGCATTCGATATCTGGAATTCGATTAACCACACCAAATACTCCCACCCGCGTCTTTCGGATAATCAAGGTTCTTCTGTATTAAGTTGACCTGCAGCAGTGTTTCTTTTTAAGAGCGATAAGATGGTGCTATTTTCTGGGTCAATAGACTGCGAAAGAGCAAAGATAGCCTTTTTAGTAGAGTGATGTGCTTTTCCTGTCGGATGTGGGAGTTTAGGGAGAGTTTCCATGTTACTGATGATTATGCCTGCAGGAAGTGTCTTTGGTTGCAAATCCTATCAGAGCGCATGAATCGGTTGGAGTAACAGTTAAAGGCAATAAGGAATTTATAGGAGCTGGAGATGTGATGGATGGCAATTATAGGAATGGAGAAAAACTGCAGATACATTCAGGTAGATGGATTAGTTCCAGGAAAGCGACAAGGGGTAGGCAGGTAGTACAGGAGTCTCCTGTGGTTATTTCCATCTCAAACAAGTATGCTGTTTTGGAAAATGTAGCGGGTGATTGACTCAGGGGAATGTAGCATGAACAGCCAAGTTTCTGGCACCAAGAATGGCTCTAATGTAATGAGGGGTATGTTGGGTTCCAAGCGACCAATTGTGATAGGGGACCGTCTAGTCAGAAGTACAGACAGAGGTTCCTGCGGCCAGCAGTAAAAAATCAGAACAGTGTGTTGCCTCTCTGTTGCCAGGATCAAGGATATCGCGGAAAGGCTGCAGAATATTCTCAAAGGGGAGAGGGAATAGCAGAAAGTCATTGTATACATTGGAACTAATGACATTGGAAGGGAAAAGGATGAGATACCGAAGGGAGAATATAGGAAGTTAGGCAGAAATTTAAAGAGGTCCTCGAGAGTCATAATATCTGGATTATTCCTGGTGCTACAAGCTAGTGAGGGTCGCAATCGGAGGATTGAGCAGATGAATGCTTGGCTGAAGAGCTGGTGCAGGAGAGAAGGATTCACATCTCTGGCATCTCTTCTGGGGTAGAAATGGCCGGTACATGGAGAACAGATTGCATCTAAATTGAAAGGGAACTAAAATACTGGAAGGGAGATTTGCTCAAGAGGATTTAAACTAGTAAGGTGGGGGGGGTGGGACCCAGGAAATAGTGAGCAAAGAGATCAGAGACTGGTACAGTTGGGAAAAGGAACAAGTCAAACACTCAGGGCAGGCAGGAACAAAGCAGAAATGAGATAGGATAAATTAAACTGCATTTATTTCAATGCAAGAGGCCTAAAAGGGAAGATAGATGAACTCAGGTCATGGTTAGGAACATGGGACTTGAATATCATTGCAATTACAAAGACATGGCTCAGGGATGGATAGGACTGGCAACTTCATGTTCCAGGCTACAAATGCTACAGGAAGGACGAGATGGAGTGTGTGCGCGTGCGTGCGTGCGCGTGTGTGCGTGCGCGTTTGCGTGTAACTGCAAAATAGGAAAGGGATGATCACCTTTTTGGGATTGTATTATAGACCCACCCCCCCCCCACCTCCGCGCACACAGTGGTCAGCAGGAAATTGAGGACCAAATTTCTAAGGAGATTTCAGTCATCTCTAAGAAAACTATGATGGCTATGGTAGAGGGTTTTAACTTTCCAAACATAGACTTGGACTGCCACAGTGTTAAGATGGAGAGAAATTTGTTCAGTGAGTACAAGGAAATTTTCTGCTTCAGTATGTGGATATACCTACTACAGAACATAGAACGTTGCAGTGCAATCCAGGCCCTTCAGCCCTCGATGTTGAGCCAACCTGTGAAATTAATCTGATGCCCATCTAACCTACACCGTTCCATTGTCATACATACGCATGTCTAATGCCAATTTAAATGCTCTTAACGTCAGCGAGTCTACTACTGTTGCAAGCAGGCCAGCAGGCAGGCCATTCCACAGGCATACTATTCCGAGTAAACAAAACCTGTCCTAAATCTATCACCCTTCAATTTAAAGCTTTGTCTTCTCGTGTTAGCCTTCACCATCTGAGGAAAAAAGTGCAGAATTTTGCCTACTCTTGGGAAACAAGGCAGGGCAGGTGACTGAGGTGTTTATATTTGACATATGTTTCCTTTGGTGCCAGCGACCACAATTCTGTTAGTTTTGATAGAAAAGGATAGATCGGATCTAAAAATTCAAATTCTAACCTGGAGAAAGGCCAATTTTGATGGTATTAGGCAAGAATTTTCAAAAGTAGATTGGGGGCAGATGTTCACAGGTAAAAGGGACAGCTAGAAAACGGGAAGCCTTCAAAAATGAAATAACAGAAGTCCAGAGACAGTGTATTCCTGTTAGGGTGAAAGGCAAAACTGGTAGACTAGAGAAATTGAGGTTTTGGTTAAGAAAAAAGGAAGCATATGTCAAATATAAACAGCAGAGATCAAGTGAATCCTTAGAGGAGTATAAAGGCAGTAGCAGTATATATAAAGAGGGAAATTAGGATGGCAAAGGGGACATGAGATAGCTTTGGTAAATAGGGTTAAGGAGAATCCAAAGGGATTTTATAAATATATTAAGGACAAAAGGCTAACGAGGGAGAGAAGAGGGGCACTCAAAGATCAGCAAGACAGCCTATGTGTAGAGCCACAGGAGATGGGGGAGATACTAAATGAGTATTTTTGCATCAGTGTTTACTGTGGCAAAGGACATAGAAGATTACAGAATGTGGGGAAATAGATGGTGATATCGTGAAAAATGTCCATATTACACAGGTGGTGCTGCTGGATGACGTAAAACACAAAAGTGATAAACTCCCAGGCCTTGATCAAGTGTACCCCAGAACTCTGTGGGAAGCTGGGTAAGTGATTGTGGGCCCCTTGTTGACATATTTGTTTCATCGATAGTAACAGGTGAGGTGCCAGAAGACTGGAGGCTGGCTAATGTGGTGCCACTATTTACGAAACGTGGTAAGGACGAGCCAAGGAACTATAAACCAGTGAGCCAGTTGTTGGAAGGAATCCTAGGGGACAGGATTTACATGTATTTGGAAAGGCAAGGACTGATTAGGGATCGTCAGCCTGACTTTGTGCCTGGGAAATCATGTCTCACGAACTTGATTGAGTTTTTTTTGAAGAAGTCACAAAGAGGATTGATGAGGGCAGAGCAGTGGACGTGATCTACATGGACTTCAGTAAGGTGTTTGACAAGGTTCCTCATGGGAGACTGGTTAACAAGTTTGATTTCATGGAATCCAGGGAGAACTAGCCATTTGGATACAGAACTGGCTTGAAGGTAGAAGTTAGAGGGTGGTAGTGCAGAGATGCTTTTCAGACTGGAGGCCTGTGACCAGTGGGGTGCCGCAAGGTCCACTGCTTTTCGTCATTTGTATAAATGATTTGGGTGTGAACACAGGAGGTATAATTAGTAAGTTTGCGGATGACACCAAAATTGGAGGAGTATGGACACAGAAGGAGGTTACCTCAGATTACAAGGGGACTTAATCAAATGAGGGAATGGGCTGAGGAGAGGCAGGTGGGAGTTTAATTTTGTTAAATGTGAGGTGCTATGTTTTGGAAAGGTAAATGAGGGCAGGATACATACACTTAATGGATAAGGTCCTGGGGAGTGATGCTGAACAAAGGAACCTTGGAGTATAGATTCATAGATCCTTGAAAGTGGAGTCTTAGGTAGATAGGATAGTGAAGGCGGCATTTGGTATGATTTTCTTTACTGGCAAGAGCATCGAGTATAGGTGTTGGGAGGTCATGCTGCGGCTATACAGGACATTGGTTAGGCCACTTTTGAAATACTGCCTTCAATTCTGGTCTCCTTCCTATTGGAAGGATGTTGTGAAACTTGAAAGGGTTCAGAAAAGATTCACGAGGATGTTGCCAGGGTTGGGGATTTGAGCTACAGGGAGAAGCTGAATAGGCTGGGGCTGTTTTCCCTGGAGTGTTGTAGGATGAGGGGTGACCTTGTAGTGATTGATAAAGAGGGGCATAGATAGGGTATATAGACAGCATCTCTTCCCTGGGTTGGGGGAATCCAGAACTAGAGGGTGAGAAGGGAAAATTTTAAAAGGGACCGAAGGGGCAACTTTTTCCACACAGAGGGTGGTGCATGTATGGAATGAGCTGCCAGAGCAAGCGGAGTAGACTGGTACAATTACAACATTTAAAAAAGGCATCTGGATGGGTATATGAATACGAAGGATTTAGAGGTATATAGACCAAGTGCTGGCAAATGGGACCATGTTAATTTAGAATATCTGGTTGGCATGGACAAATTGGATTGAAGGGTCTGTTTCTGTGCCATATATTTCTATGACTGTTACAGGCAGTGAGTTCAACAGTTCCACCCCCTGGAGTGAAAAGATTTTTGTTTCACATCTGCTGTAAACCTCATGCCCCTTACCTGAAATCTGTATCATCTTGTCACTGATCGCTCCACCAATGGTAAAGTTCCTTTCTGCCTACCCTGTCTGAGCCCCTCAGTTTTATACATGTGAATCATATCCCCTCAATCTCTTCTCCTTCAAGGAAAACAACTCAGTTTGTCCAATCTCTCTTCATAACTGAAATACTCCAGCGCAGGGAACAGTGGTTAAGAGAGAAAATGCTGGAAAATCTCAGCAGGTCTGGCAGCATCTGTAAGGAGAGAAAAGAGCTGACATTGTCAAAGGGTCAGTTAGACTTGAAATGTCAGCTCTTTTCTCTCCTTACAGATGCTGCCAGACCTGCTGAGATTTTCCAGCATTTTCTCTTTTGGTTTCAGATGCCAGCGTCCGCAGTAATTTGCTTTTAACATAGTGGTTAATCTCCTCTGCAGCTTTTCCAGTGTAATCACATCCCTTCCAAAATGTGGATTCTAGAACTGCAATCAATACCCCAGCTGTGGTCCAATCAACCTCTCTTTACAGCATAACACTCTGCTCCTGAACTCCATGCCTTGTCTAATAAAAGTAACACATATGCCGTAACTACTTGTGGGGACATGGGGTAGAATTCCATCATGACATATTGATATTCAATAAAAACCTGGGAAAAAAAAACAAACTAGCCTAATGGTATCCATGTTGCTTTTCAGTAAAACCTATTCAGTTTTAGTGAAGGAAATCTGCCATTTTACCCGACCCAGATTACGTGAGATGCTAGACTCAGAGTAATGTGACTGACATTTAACGACAAAGATCAATTATGGACGGGCAATAAATGCTGGCCTAACTAGCAAAGTTCACATTGAATGATGGAATTAAAAAAGATGTAAAGGAGCAAGGTTCATCCGAAATGCCAAGTGAGCTAATCCCATTGTAGCGGAAACCATTTTACTTGCCAGTGACGCTCCGATCCCAAGCACGAATAAACATATACAAACATACCTTTTCTCCACTGGAGTAAAAGAAGTACCGTAATCGGACGATATTACAATGATCCAGTTTTCGCATTATCTGCAGCTCACGATTCTGTAGAACAAAAAAAAGTAACTATTTATTTGCAAAGTTAAAACTCACATTTGGATGCTCGTTAACAAGCACTAGAACAACACTCCTTAAAATGACAGACTTAAGCTCCAGGAACAGCTACCTGATTGAACTTGCTCCAATTACTGATCATTGACAAGTTGCACTTATATGGAAGCAGACACAACAGATATGTTAACATAGTCAGAAGTGACCAATATCCAGCAAATACGATAAATGTGTTGGGATCAAATGGTACAGTGAGAAGCGAAGCATTGCTGGGAGAGTTTGAGAAATTAAAGCCCTGGAGGTTGCAAGTACGATCCCGATACAGCAAAGGATTAGAGATATACACT
This sequence comes from Chiloscyllium plagiosum, assembly GCF_004010195.1. Taxonomy (NCBI): domain Eukaryota; kingdom Metazoa; phylum Chordata; class Chondrichthyes; order Orectolobiformes; family Hemiscylliidae; genus Chiloscyllium; species Chiloscyllium plagiosum. Next base: position 49,076,144 of record NC_057721.1, read on the forward strand.
GCATGCACAACAGGCTAGAATCGTAGGTTTCAGGAATGGTGGGTGGCGATTCTTTTCTTTTGGGTGAAGGGGTTAGAAAGATAAGGATATGATGAAATTCTATTGGATTTGGCAGAGGGTGGATTATAGGTCGAAATGTGTGGCGCTGGAAAAGCTCAGCATCAGAGCTGACATATCAGACATAAGCCCTTCATCAGGAGTTGCCGGTGGGGGTGGGGTCACTCAAACAAACAGTGACTCAACTTCCTACGCTCCAGTGAAACAAAATCCCTGCTTATCCAGCCTCTTCTTATAACGCAAACCCTCTCGTCCAGAAGAGATCTGTGTAAATCTTTTCTGCACCTTTCGAATATAATGGAATCCTTCCCATAGCAGGGCAACCAGAACTAAATAGTATTCCAAAAGTGGTTTCACCAGTTCTTGTACAACTGCAACATGTCATCCCAATCCTGTATTCAATGATCTGAACAATAAACATAAGCATGTCAACCGTCTTCTTCACTACTCTGTGATGCAATTTTCAAGGAACAATGTACCTGAACCCCTGGCGCGCTCTGTTCGACAACACTCCAGATTAAGTGTGCAAGTACTACCCTTGTTTGTCTTATGAAAATGCAACATCTTGCATTTATTTAAATTAATTCCCATCTTCCACTCCTCAGTTCATTAACCTAGTTGATAAAGATCCCATTGTACCCTTAGATAACCTTCTTCACTATACCACCAATTTTGGTATAATTTGCAACTTACCAACCATATTTCCTACATTCTCATCCAAATTGTTTGAACAGCAGGATAAAGGATAAAGTTCAGAGGTGACAAAATCATGTACAAGCCTTCAGCAAAAATGGACTGAGAAAAGTGGTGAAAAAGCAGTTGCACTACGGGCATTACACTCAGCTTTGGTACTACACAACACACCCACCAAACACAGTCTTCATGTCTGCCACAATCTGGAGCATGTTTTTACCTGCCCAAATTTCAGCATAACAAGAGCAAAGCCCAAGGATTAAACTGAACATGCCTGGTACTAAATTTCAGAATTCTGCAATGAATCATGGATTGCCACTTGATACTCCCCTTTCTGACAGATCGAATCTGTACTCCCAGACCAAAACTCCGTTTATAAATTTACAGACAACTTTGACAAATCAGTTACATACAAGAGTAATTTTCTCCCATTATCCATCCTTCTCAATTTCAAAATAATCCTTTTCCTACTTTTTCCAAACTGCAATAAAGCCTCGAGATAATGAGTGTGTTGGTGGTATAATAAAAATAAAGTAAAGCAGTAAGGATCAACATTCTAAAATGTTAAATAAGTATTGGATGATATGCATTGAGTGTTTTGCATATTCATTTTAGAGATGATGGAGTCATTGTCAACTATAGATGGTTTATAATAGACATTTTCATATAGCAATGGCAAAATTGCATCACCCAATGCTTGAAAATGACAAGAGAACTTCACATTTCTAGTTACAATGGTGCAGTTTTCAGATGGCCAGATAGTTTTTCTTCCATTCTGATGGGACTGTGCATGAGGAACTGCAGAATTTCATTGCAGCATACTGCAAATGAATTGCCTGGACAATCGAAAATTGCTCTGAAAGTCTCCATTTCAGGTGGGAAATTTAATGGTTTCAATTAGAAAAAAAACCTGATACTTGGGAAAAATTAAGACCATTAAAGACAGCCCAACTCCCTAAAAATTAAGTATTCGACCCAATTGCAGTGCTCCATTTCCCCATCTTAAACTCACTTACGTATATACTTACCATCTCACAGCAGCTTCAAGCTAACTAAGATTCTAGACTTTTGAAAGTCAGATTACAGAAGTTGACTGCTATAAAAATGGGGGCATGGTTTGCCTGGTCAGACGATTTGTGGAGTGTTGCGAGAAGTTTATGGTACTCTAAGAATGGATATGGCTTTAGAGGGTGTTCAGAGGTGGTTTTCAAGAATGATTCCAGGGATGAAGGGCTTGTCAGGAGGAGTGGTTGAGGACTCAGGGTCTGTGCTCAGAGTTTAGAAGAACGAGGAAGGGTCTGATTGAAACTTGAAATCTTGAACAACCTGGATCGAGTAGAAACAGAGCAAATGTTTCCTAGGAGAGATTAGGACCAGAGGTCACAGCCTCGGCATGAAGGGACAATCTTTTAGAATGGAGATGAGGAAGAATTCTTTCAACCAGGAGAATGGTGAACCTGTGGAACTCATTGTTGTGGAACACTGTAAAGGCCAAGTCTTGAGTGTAGTTACAACAGAGATAGATAGGTTCTTGATCGGTAAAAGGATCAATGGTTATGCGGAGAAGGCAGGAAAATTAAGTTGAAAAACATGTCAGCCATGATCAAATGGTGGAGCAGATTTGATGGACCAAGAGGCCTAATTCTACTCCTGTTGTGAAGTGAGTAGATGGGATGCTCAATATTTTTGGATCAGTGGTACTGGAAGAGCACAGCAGTTCAAGCAACATCCAAGGAGCTTCGAAATCGACGTTTCGGGCAAAAGCCCTTCATCATATTTTTGCCCTTTAGCCCCTCAAGTCCATACCATTAAAACTACACTAGTCCCACCTTCTAGCACTTGGCCCATAGCCTTGAATGTCATAACACTTCAAGTGTTCCAAGTACTTATTTTAAAAAAAAAGGTTTGAGGCTACCCACCTCCACTTCCTTCCAGATAATGCAGTCCAGACCCCTACCACACTCTGGGTGAAGTTTTCCTCACATACCCTCTAAACGTCCTGCCTTTCACCTTACAAATATACTCCCTTTCACCTCAAGAGAACAGCTTCTTTCTATCCATCCTGTCCGTGCCCTTCAATCTTAAACAGCTTGATCAGATCCTCCCTAAATCTTAGAGTCATAGATTTACAGCACAGAACCAAACCCTTCAGTCCAACTCATCCATGTCAACCAGATATCCCAAATAAATCCAGTCCCATTTGCCAGCATTGGACCCATATCCTGCTTAACCCTTCCTACTCATATACCTATCCAGATGCCTTTCAGTTGTTTTAATTGTACCAGACTCCACAAAATCCTCTGGCAGCTCATCCCATTGACGCATCACCCTCTGCATGGAAAAAGTTGCACCTTGGGTCCCTTTTATATCTTCCCCCTCTCACCTTAAACCTATGCCCTCTAGCTTTGGACTCCACTACCCTAGGGAAGAGACTAGGCTATTCACCCTATCCATGTCCCTCATGATTTTATAAGCCTCTAACGTCACCCCCTCAACCTCTGACTTTCCAGGGAAAACAGTCCCAGCCTACTCAGCCTCTCCACACCCAGTAACATCTTTGTAAATCTTTTCTGAACCCTTTTAAGTTTCACAACATCCTTCCTATACAGGAAGCCCAGAATTGCATGCATTATTCCAAAAGTGGCGTAGCCAATGTCCTGTACAGCCGCAACACATCCTAACTCTATACTCAATGCACTGACCAATAAAGAAAAGCATGAGCTGAAAATGTGTTGCTGGAAAAGTGCAGCAGGTCAGGCAGTATCTAAGGAGCAGGAGAATCGACGTTTCGGGCATGAGCCCTTCTTCAGGAGGGCTCCAATAAAGAACCTCCAATAAAGAAAAGCATACCAACCACCTTTTTCACTTTCCAATGTACATAAGACTCCCCTTTCAGGGAAATATGAACCAGCACTCCAAGGTCTCTGTTCAGCAACACTCTCCAGGACCTTACAATTAACTGTATATGCCCTGCACTCATTTACCTGGCCATAATGCAGCACCTAACATTTATCTGAAGTAAATTCCATCTGCCATTCTTCAGTCCATTGGTCCATCTGATTAATATCCCATTGCACTTCAAGGTGACCTTCTTCACTGTTCACACCTGCAATTTTGGTGTCATCGACAAACTTACTAATCATCTCTCTTACGCTCACATCCAATTCATTTATGTAAGTGACAAAAAGCAGTGGATCCAGCACTGATCCTTGGGGCCCACCAATGGTCAAGCAACCTTCCACCATCACTGTCTTCTTTCTTCAAGCCAGTTCTGCATTCAAATGGCTACTTCTCCCTCTATTCTATGCCTTCTAACCTTGCTAACCAGTTTACCATGAGGTACCTTGTCGAACACCTTATTGAAGTCCATACAGGTCATGACCACTGCTCTGCCCTCATCAATCCTCTACATGACGACTTCAAAAAAAAACTCAATCAACTTTGAGACATATGAATTCCCACACGCAAAGCCATGGTGACTATTCCTAATCAGTCCTTGCCTTTCCAAATACATATAAATCTTGTCCCTCAGGATTAAGAGTCAGAGATGTACAGCATGGAAACAGACACTTCGGTCCAAATCATCCAAGCCGACCAGATATCCCAACTCAATTTAGTCCCACCTGCCAGCACCCGACCCATATCCCTCCAAACTGTTTCCATGCTGTACATCTTTATGACTCTATGCATATACCCAATCCAAATGTCTTTTAAATGTATTAGCCTCCACCACTTCCACTGGCAGCTCATTCCATACATACCTCTGCATGAAAAAGCTGCCCCTCAGCTCTTTTTAATATCTTTCCTTCTCACCCTAAACCTATGCCCTCTAGTTCTGGATTCCCCCACCACAGGGAAAACACTGTTTATTTATCCTATCCATGCCCCTCATAATTTCATAAACCTCTATAAGGTCACCCCTCAGCATCCGATGCTCCAGGGAAAACAGCCCCAGCCTATTTAACCTCTCCCTATAGCTCAAATCCTCCAAACCTAGCAACATCCTAGTAAATCTTTTCTGAACCCTTTCAAGTTTCACAACATCTTACCGATAGGAAGAAGACCAGAATTGCACGTAATATTCCAACAGTGGCCTAACCAATGTCCTGTATAGCCGCAACATGACCTCCCAACTCCTGTACTCAATACTCTGACCAATAAAGGAAAGCATACAAGCGCCTTCTTCACTATCCTATCTACCTGCGACGCCACTTTCAAGGAGCTATGAACCTGCACTCCAAGGTCTCTTTGTTCAGGATCTTATCATTAACTGGATAAGTCCTGTGAAGCTTTGCTTTGCCAAAATGCAGCACCTCACATTTATCTAAATTCAACTCCACCTGTTTGCCCACCATCTATGTCAGGCTCATTGGTCTATAGTTCCCTGGCTTTTCCTTACCACCTTTCTTAAATAGTGGCACCACACTAGCCAACCTCCAGTCTTCCGGCGACTCACCAGCCAACCTCCAGTCTTCCGGCGACTCACCTGTGGCTATCGTAGAAACAAATCTCAGCAAAGGGCCTGGAACTCACTCCCCAAACTTCAGAGTTCTAAAGGTATACCTGATCAGGTCCCAGGGATTTATTCACCTTTATGCTTTTTAATCCACCAACACCACGTCCTCTGCAAGATGTCACTATTTGTTTCCCCATGTCCTATGTCTTCCATATCCTTCTCCACAGTATGATGTAAAACATTTACCATCTCCCCCATCTCCTGCGGTACCACAGATAGGCAGTCTTGCTGATCTTTAAGGGACCATATTCTCTCCCTTGTTAGCTTTCTTCCCTAATGTATTTGTAGAATCCCTTTGGATTCTCCTCAACTATTTGCCAAAGTTATCTCATGTCCCCTTTTTGCCCTCCTGATTTCCCTCTTATTTTTACTCCTACAGCCTTTACATTCTCCTATGGAATTTGCTTTCTTCTTTTTCTTGACCAAAACTTGAATTTTTCTAGTCATTCAGCATTCCCTACACCTACCAGTCATGTCCTTTACCCCAACAGGGTCTCTGGATTCTCGTTGCCTCATTTTTGAAGGCTTCTCATTTTCCAGCCATACTTTTACATGCAAACATTCTCCCCCAATTGAATATATGAGGGGTAGGTGGGAATCTATAGTACACTTCCAACAAAGTGATCATCCCTTTAATGCTCACTTCCACCCAAATAATATCCTCAGTAAAGGCGGCGCAGTGGTTAGCACTGCTGCCTCACAGCGTCAGAGACCTGGGTTCAATTCCCGCCTCAGGCGACTGTGTGGAGTTTGCACATTCTCCCCGTGTCTGAGTGGGTTTCCTCCGGGTGCTCCGGTTTCCTCCCACAGTGCAAAGATGTGCAGGTTAGGTGAATTGGCTATGCTAAATTGCCCGTAGTGTTAGGTGCAGGGGTAAATGTAGGGGAATGGGAATGGGTTGCGCTTCGGCGGGTCAGTGTGGACTTGTTGGGCCGAAGGGCCTGTTTCCATGCTGTAAGTAATCTAATCTAAACCAAATACAGCCATTATGTTATCTCTAATCAAAATCCACTCCCCCTTTTCTCTTGCCCCCCTTTCTATAATGGCTATAGCTTCTATACCCTGGAACATTAAGCTGCCAGTCATGTCCATCCGTGAGCCATCCTTCTGTAATTGCTATAAAATCCAAGCCCCAAATTCTTAACCATGCCCTGAATTCATTTGCCTTCCTGAAGGGCTTTTGCCCGAAACATTGATCTTCCTGCTCCTCAGGTGCTGCCTGACCTGCTGTGCTTTTCCAGTACCACTCTAATCTAGACGCTGATTCCCAGCATCTGCAGTCCTTACCTGTTAGGCCTCATACATTGAAATAAATGCAGTTTCATGCATCAGTCATACCTCATTCTCTGCTTTGTTCCTGCGTGACTGGACTGAATTATACCTTTTCACAACTGTGTCAGTCTCAAGTTGACCTCTTTCCTCACTAGGTCCCTGGGTCCCACTCCCACCTTACTAGTTTTAATCCTCCTGAGCAGCTTTAGCAAATCTCCCCACCTGCATATTAATCCCCTTCCAATTCAGGTCCAAGTTGTCCTTATTATAGGTCACTTCTGCCCAAAAGAGATTCCAATGATCCAAAAATGTGAATTCTTCCCTCATGCATCAGCTCAGCCACCCATTCATCTGCTTTATCCTTCTATTCCCACCCTCAATAGCTCATGGCACCAAGAGTAATCCAGATATTGACCACACTCGAGGTCCCTCTTTTTTTTTTAAAATTCCTACCAACTTCTATATTCACTCGTCAAAATCTCATCCTTTCCTCTTCCAATGTAATTAGCTCCAATGTGCATGTCAACCTCCTACTGTGCTCTCCTTCCCAGAGAGAAGATTCTGCACTCAGATATCCTTGATCCTGGCACCAGGGAGGCAACGCACCATTCTGATGTCTTGTTGGCCACAGAAATGTTTGCCTCTGACTAGAGTTCCCGATCACAATTGATCGCTTGGAACCTGATGTATCAGTCGTCACAGTAGAGCCATTCTCAGTACCAGAAACCTGGCTATCAACGCTACACTCCCAAGAGTCCATCACAACCTACATGTTTCAAAATAGTATTTGTTTGAGAGATGGGGATAGCCACAGGAAACTCCTGTATGACTGTCTCCCCCTCCTACCCATCTACTTGACTATCTTCAGCTTATCTCCCTTCATGAAAAAGGCCATCCATAACACCTCCAGCTCCTGTAAATTCCTCATTGCCTCTAACAGCCGCTTCAACCGATCCATGCAATCTGATAGATTCGCAACTAAATACACTTCCTGCAGACAATCAATAACTTGCAAACTCTACCTAATCGCCAACATTTCACAGGAAGAGTACACCACTCTACTAAAGACTTTGAATCTTAACCTACAGACCTAGAAAACAGCATACTTAGTACCTGTATTTTATATTTTTAAAAGTTTAATCAAGAAACAGATCTCAATAAAACCATTAAAAAATAACCCACACTACTCACTTCTGTGGATCTACAAAAGCAAAACAGTAAGGTTATACTTAGACTAGCCATTTAAATGCTCCCCATATAGGTTTCTCCAAGATCAGCTGTGAATTTCACTTAATTTTTTTTAGACAAACTCCGATGTCCAGAGAAACTTGAAATCAAACAGCAGAGACAATCAGCTATTCAAATTTCTCCATTTGATTCACTTCCCATGTAGTCACTACCTTTGTGTGTCGCCCTTCTTTTTAAAGTACCATTTTGATTCCTCTGTCCCCTCCCCACCTCAGAAAATAACCTGAGCTTATCCAGCCTCTCTTTATGTCTAAAGCACGACATCCGAGGCAACAGCCTGGGAAACGGCTTCTGCATCCCTCCAGTGCAATCACATCCTTTCTCTCATGCAGTGACCAGAAATGCACACAGTATTCCAGCTGTGGCTTAACCTCCCTGTTCTTAGTCAAGGTACACATTAAGAGCCCGTAGGCCTTAACTGCCTATTGACCTGACCTGCAACATTCAGGGATTTACAGACAAGCAGCCCAAGATCCCTCTGTTCTTCTAAGGTTCCTAGTGTCCTCTTACTGATTTTCTTGTTACATCACCTCCCTTATCAGGATTAAATTCCATCTACCATTAATCTTTTATCTGACCAATCTGTTTACATTCTCCTTTCTTGTATCAACCACCAGGCCAATCTTCACATCATCCACAAACTTGTCTCCTTCCTCCTCAACCCATCCCACCCTCCACAATGTAGAGGAGAATGCTGTATGTATTACAAACAATGAGGAACCCAACACCTTTATGGCCCAACACCCATCTACTCTAGATGGGTGGTCTTGGGTGACAGTACCCTACATATTGGCGGGGTAATTACAATTTTTCCTGCAAGCTTTAAGAATGTTATTAAAGCATTTCCAGTGTCAGAGAATGACTTGCCCAAGATAGATTAAGTTCACTCATCATTCCATCGTGGATTTGCTGCAAAACTCAATCTTCCATTTCAAAAAGGCAAGCATTTGACTTTGAGCAATGAAAATTGGGTAAATAATTGACAAATAAATGATAATTGAACAGAATGAGCATAAAATATTCAAAAACGTAGAGAAGACTAGGAGTCCAAGGTAAGCTCACTGAATTAGAAAAAGACAAAGTTCAGTGAAGAAGGAAAGTGTCAAACTGAATCGGGGAAAATAGCAACTAATTTTATTGATCAGAAGTAGGAAATCTTCAAAGACATAAGGTGATAACAGTAGTTGATAAATTCCAATAACAGTAAAAGCACATTATATTCCTATATCAGCAAAAAGAGGTTTACTAAAAATTTTTTGGCCGTCATTCTGTGCTTCTGGAAGAAATCAAATGCAAAAGCTCTGACCCTGATTTTCCCTTCCTCTTCACGCACAGGTACTATGCTGCAGCACTGGAATAGATAATATAATACTTGTGCTCAATATTGGTGCACTTTATATAAGTCACAATTTCCATGTTGTGCTCAATAAAAAGTATTAAATTCCACAGAAGAATCTGTATAAAAGGATTGGTAGCAATACTTGACAGACAGAAATAAGTTGGGATTAACAAGTGCAAAGTAATTGCTAGTTGGAGAGAGATAAATCCAGAGTAGGAGTTAATTGTTGGTGTTGGTAGCAGAATATAAAAGACACCTTTAATAACAAGAAAACCAAGAAAATATTAACATGACTAGCACCCAGGCACACTCGTGTCCTGAGAGGGAGAAGGAGGAGTACAGGAAAGGGTTGAGAGGGCTATTGAGGACCTTGTCCACTACCGTGGGAAGAATTCTTGATTGTGGAAAACGAAAGAAATAGTGCCTGCACTATCATGGATCATCAGTCACTGAAGTAGATGCAAAAAGGTGATGGAGAAACTGGGAGAATGGAATGGAGTCCTTTTGGGAAGGACGTGAGGAAAAGTAATTGAAATAGTTGTGGCAATTTGTAATTAATAGATACTTATATGGATAGCCTATCCCACAATGTCAAGGAAGGGACAAGTCAGATGACCAGATGAAGACAACAGAGATGGAAACTGGAAACAAAATGGATCAACTTTTCCAGCCTGGATGAGAAAAGGAACTGTTCTACCGATGCAATCATATTTATTGAAAAAAGTAGTTGGGGACCTGCTTCCGCAATCACAATGGAAAAGAAATACTGAATTTTAAACATTTGATGTCTGAAGAAATAAGAAATCACTTAGTTCAGCACTATGCCAAAATATTTACTCAATTTATTTACAGAAGAATGGTAAACTGACAGGAAAGAGACTTTGTGCTTCTACATGATTTCAGATAAGCTGTGGAATGGTTTTAAGGAACTACTAAAACATGTTAAACAACACCTGTTCACCAAAGGTGAGAACATTCATGTCACTACCAGTTTCAACAAGCGGCAGTATATCGTGAAGATGATGTTGAGGAGCTGGTGTTGGACTGGCGTGGACAAAGTTTAAAAAAAAAGACAACTGGTTATACTCCAAAAGGTTTATTTGGAAGCACTAGCTTTTGGAGCGCTGCTCCTTCATCAGGTGGTTGTGGAGTCCTGATGAAGGAGCAGCGCTCCGAAAGCTAGTGCTTCCCAAATAAACCTGTTGGACTAATGTTGTCATTTTTATCTATTGTGATGAAGCTGCTGCTTTAACAAAGTTATGCTGTCCTTGGCTTTTGTTTCCCCACAGAGATCGTAAATGACAGACTTCAAAAAATCTGGAGATGAAGGGTTTTAGAAAGAAGTTGAAAATAGCTAACAGACTGCCTCAGGCAGAAGGCTTTCAAGTTTAAAAAACACTTGTACAATGAAAAGGGGAGTGGCCAGTTATCCCAGCTCAGTTTTTCTCTGGTTTGGTTTTGTTTAAGTAGTGGAAAAGCTGCCAGAACCAGGTCCAGGCTGGTACTGACTTCTATCCTGTAAGAACTTATGTTCAATTTTACCTTTTGTGCCAAAGGTGTTTATAGAGATCGTTGCAAGTATTTGGAAGAGCATCATTAAGTTTGAATGATCTGTTGGCTTTTCGGAGAGGTTAAGTTATTCTGTATTGTTCTCTGTTGCTAGTGTTTCATTCAGTAACCTTGTAAATACATTCTGTTTTGTTTAAAACTAAGTGGTTTGACCAGCTGATTCTCTCCTGGAACATCCATTCTGCACTTGCTTAAAACAATTAGCAAAGTTAGGATCTGGGCTACCTTCTTAAAATGTCTTGAGGGGTCTGACCTGGTCCACAACAAAATCTACAACCATCTCAACTTAAGACTCAAGTAACAGTCTCCAGAAAACAAGACATAGGACATAATTGTATTCACTGTTTCAAAAGTCTACTATTGCACAATTATTTAATTAATGCATGTTGTTTAGTGAAACTAAAATCAATCAATATACATGGTGTCTTAAAAGCACAAGCTGACATTAAAGCCCTGATTGACTAAGGTCTTTGCGACTACCAAAAAACATCAGGGCTGATCCAATTACTGCTATAGGATTCTTCAGGTTTAGTCTTTAAACTAGGAGGTTTTAAGTGGTTACTTTCCATCAATATGTACTCTGTTGACCCATGTGAGGTTTAGTTTGAACCCATAGTGTGATGTGGGGCAACAAATTCACGTATGAAGTGTTTTTAAACTTAGCAACTGAAATGATTTATTTCTGCTGAAATGAAGCAGGGACAAACATTGAATTATGAATGTGTTTTTAAAAAAAAAAAATTGATAATAGAAAAAGTAACAGAACTTCAGAAACAAATCTGTTGGACCAAAACACCTTTATTTAAAGGCTGAGGAAATTGCAGGTGTCAATCTTCTAAAATCTCTGATTTGGAAATAGTCATTGCAGTGGAAAATTGCAACCATCACACCATTACAAAATGAGTGGTGAAAGGAATAAACCACATAACCACAATCCTTAAAGTAACTCCACTACAAAGCACTTTCCAAACCCACAACCAAGGATAACAGAAGGTACACATGTATGAATTAGGACAAGTAGGATGCCTGGCCCTTAGAGCCTGTTCTGCTATTCATAAGATCAGAGCTGATCTGATTACTGCACATTTCCACCCACCCAGATAATCTTTCAGCCTTTTGCTTATCAAGAATCTCAATACCACCAACTTAAAAATATTCAAGCACTCTCATTCTTGCATGGCAATCGAAGCAAAGAGCCACTAAGAATCACTACACAGCAAAAAGTATTTTCCTTAAGTCAGTCTTAAATTAAATTTGATCTGATCTATTCATCGTTATGTGTTTTTTTTTACAAAATACAGTGAAACGTGCTGCATTGTGTCAACACTCTCTGGCACCATCTTAAAAGATGGAAAAATAAACCAAAACAAAATATAAAGGCAGAAAAATAAAGAAATAAAGTGTTCAACTTGACAGCCCTTCTTGTTAAGTGGCCCATCATGGGCCATGGGCCTAGTGGCCAGGCACAAGTCCCCAGTCCCCTTCGCCACGTTGCCGCTGGAACGAAAGCCATCACTCTTTAGGCACTGTCTCATCTCCACTGCCTCCCTTGTCACTACAAGTCCTCCCTGAACCTTGCCACTCCAGATGCCACTGATACCACTGGGTATCGTACCAGCCCAAACTCTACCTCAGCCGCCACCATGACTCTGCTTTGAACTCCCTTCGTCAATGCTACCAGGCCTTGTACTGGGCCCAAATTCTCCTCTGCCGCCCGTTCATGAATCTGCACTGGATGCAGAAGCCGCCGGGAATCCAAACCCGCCTCCAATGCTGCCATGAGTCTACACCACAACCTGCGATGCCATCGCCATGACTGAGCTCTTCAGTAAGAGGCAAGTAAAATAAAAAACAAAAAAAAAAGACAACAGGTTGGAGCAGACGAGCCCAGAGTCAGAAGCTCTACTTCACCACCATCTTACTGTCGTCCCGCTTCCATCCCCCCCCCCCGCCCCCCAACCAAGATAAGGCAACATACATATTATTTGGATGACCATTACAACCAACGAGTAAAGATTAAGCTATCTGCTGTTACACAATGAATGTTCTCAACCTTGTTAACTGGCTTTACATAATGCATACTTTTCACCTTGTTAACTGACCTTGCGTACCAAATGCTTCCAATATTGTTAAATGGCTCTATATAATTACTGCATTTCCACCTTGTTCACCCATCACCCTTGCCTCTAGCCGCCGCCCCCCCCCACTATCGTTAACTGCAAGTTCTTATCTGAACCGAGTCATGCTCGGCTGAACATCTTGTTTCACAAAGCTCAAGCTGAACTCTTTCCTTGCCTTTCTCACTTTACTCCTCACAGGGCTCGAACCTCACTTAAACACAGAGCTCGAAGCTCAAACACAGCTCAAATCAGCTGAACCTCTTGTTTCACAAAACTCAGAAATTGGCTTTCCCTGCCTGTTTATACCCTATACGTATTCTCATTTCCTCTTTTTATCGTTTCATGATAACCAATGGCATTACCAGCTTTCATAAGCCTGACAGCCAGTATTTAAGCAAGTTATTGATACGCAACATGCAGTAATTATAACAAAAATTACTAGTCTGCTACAGTAACTAAAATTCGAAGAATCCTCCCAAGTGGGGAAAAATAAAATCACCAGTAAATCCACAGTACTTAGTGACCACTCCACCCCCTCCAAGTCAAGTGGAATCGAGCCAGTTCTCCAAAACCTCCTTCAATAAGTCCAATGTGTAACAAGATTCAGTCTGTTCTTGTGCATCACTCCACGGAGAAAACTGAATTCTTGGATAAGGGTAGTTAAATACCTAGGAGGAGAAACTGAGGTCTGCAGATGCTGGAGATCAGAGCTGAAAATGTGTTGCTGGAGAAGCGCAGCAGGTCAGGCAGCATCCAGGGAACAGGAGAATCGATGTTTCGGGCATAAGCCCTTCCTGAAGAAGGGCTTCAGGAAGTTTTCAGCTAGTTAAATACCTAACAAAACCTACTAGACTTCCACCCTTCTAGAGATGCTTCAGATGGAGGATACCAGTGCATCCGAGTATACAGTGCAGCAGCTGAAGCAGCAGGCTTCTAAGTTGTACTGCCTTAACAATTCAGTCAATTATAAGCAACAATCAATGGTCCTAAAATCAAACCCTCGGGTACCGCGTTCAGGTTATTCAAAAAAATATTTTCCTTTAACAAATTGAGACTTGGCTAATGTGAAAGCTGTCAGGAAAAGTATTTCAAAAGTCTGGAACAGCAAGCAAACAAAATGTTTCCTGTGCTTTAGCAATAGAAGAGGCAGTTTCAGTTCAGATTTAGAGTTCAAATATTTGTGGGAAACAAATGCAGAATATATTAAAATATGGTGTCCAAATGAAACTTCCCAAATAAAACAGTTGGAATGACAGTGGCAATTTTGGTAGAGATCAACTTTCTTTGAATTTGCAGTAAGAAGGGAGCCAATGAAGTCTTAACAGAATTTAAACAGCTCAGTCTCAAGTTCTGATATTCTTTAAAATCTGAACAAAACATCAAACTAAAAATGCACTCTTCTAGTGAATGCTGCATTAAAAACACAGCAAAGATATTATAACAATTCTCTCATCTGGTTAAAGCATGATCACTGACCCAACTATTCATTTTTAAAACAGGCTTTGTAGAATTTCAAACACATCAGGGGCTCAAGGCACTCAATCAATTTGTTTTAAGGTTGCAAGTTTGATCATTTTAAGTTGTACATTATACAGTTTCAATGTAACAACAAAATCTGCCTCACTACACAGCCACAAAAAACACTGAATTGAGATCTTGATTCAAACAAGACAAAACAGTTCCTTAAAAGGATTTTCCAAACCAGTATTTTAACAAACCAAAACTTTTTAAACATCAAACACTCACAGCATGGCACAATTTACCTTGGAACTTTACTTTTCCAACCTTAGTACAACCTTAATTTCAGCATTTTTGTTTTGTTTTGCATTCTCTCAATTAAGTTACACTTATAAAAAGAGAAAGCCCTCGCAGCGACCACATGGTGCCACAATCCAAGCCACTCTCTTCCCCCAGAACAAGGACTCAGAGTCTCAAATTTTGCCACTAGAGGATTTCAATCCCGTTCTCACTTTACTCCTCACAGGGCTCGAACCCCACTTAAACACAGAGAACCCAAATCCCACTTAAACACGAGCTCGAAGCTCAAACAGCTCAAATCAGCTGAACCTCTTGTTTCACAAAACTCAGAACTTAACTTTCTCCCTGCCTGGTTATATCCTATACACATTCTCATTACCAAAAGTAGAAAGGTGATCCCCTTTAAATTTAAAGGGTGAATTTTAGCTCTGGACTCTGTCAAGAGGAAACATCTTTTCCACATGCACCCTGTCAATATCCCTCAGGATCACATGTATTTTAAGTCTCAGAATTGTTACAGCTCAAGTTGTGGTCATTCGACCCATTATGCTGCACCAGTTCTTCCATCAAATATTCCACCCCACTCCCCCCCAACCCCACAATACCTTTGCACAGTACTGTTATCCAACAAGCAGCTAACGCCCTCTTCAAAGCCTCAATTCAACCTGTCACCACTTCCAGACATTATATTCCATATCTCCATAGCCTAACAACTATGTTAAAAAAGATTTTTCTGACATTCAACCTGCTGCTTTTGCTTATCACCTCAAATCTATGCCCCCTCATTCGAGTTCCTTTAAAAAATAGAATCAGATGAAGCTGTTCCTATTCTATCCAGATTGCTCACGATTTTGCAAACGTCTCATATCTCTTCTCTTTAAGAGAGTCACAACTTATTCAATCTATTTATAGACTCAGAAATACCATCATATGACATGGAAACAGCTCTCAGTCAACCAATCCACACTGACCATGCTCCCAAACTAAACTGGTCCTACTTTCCTGCACATGGCACATATCCCACCAAGCCTTTCAGATTCAGGAATTTATCCATAAGTCTTTTAAATGCTGTAACTGTGTCTGCAGCCATCACTTTCTCTGGCAGTTCAATCAACACATGAACTACTGTGTAAAAAAAAGTTGCCTCTCGTGTCATTGCTTTTTACATCTTTCTGCTCTCACATTAAAAATATCTTCCCTAGTTTTGGACTCCCGCACCCTAGGGAAAAGACCTATTCATCTGATCCATGTTTATGATTTTATAAACCTCTAAAAAGGTCATCCCTCAACCTCCTGCACTGAAAAAGTCCCAGACTTTCCAGTCTATTTTTATATCTCAAACCCTCCATTCCTGGCAATATCCTGCTAAATTTTTTCTGAAACCTCTTCAATTTAGTAATATCCTTCCTACAACTGGGAGACCAGCACTGCACACAGTACTCCAAAAGAGGCCTCACCAGCATCCTGTAGAACCACAATATGATGTCCTGACTCCTATACCCAATGTCTGAGCAATGAAGCAAAGTGTGCTAAACACCTTCTTATCCACCCTGTCCACCTGCAATGCAAATTTCAAAGAATTATGTACCTAAACTCTTAGGTCTCTGCTCTAAAACACTACCCAGGGCCCTATCATTAATTGTACAAGTCCCATCCTTATTTGTATTATTAAAATGCAATAACTCACATTTATCCAAACTGAACTCCATCTGCCACTTCTCAACCTACTGGCCAATTGATCAAGATTTCTTTGTAATCGGAGATAACCTTCCTCACTGTCCAATATATTCGCAATTTTGATGCTATCTGCCTCCTGTATCCTCATCCAAATCATTTACCTAAATGACAAAAGTGGAATACCTCTCGTCACAGGTCTCCAGTCTGAAAAGCCCATGACCACTGTCACCTATCATCAAACAATTTTTGGATCAAATTGGCAAGCCCATCTTATTTCCTATGTGATATCGCTTCACTAATTAGTCTACTAATTGACTAATTGTCCAAAGCTTTAGTAAAGTCCATGTAAATAATGACTCTTGCTCTGCTCTCAATCTTTTTGGTTCACAGAAGCAAAGATAGGAGCAGGAGGTGGCCATTGGGCCTTTTGAATCTGAGCAGTCATTCACCACAATCATGGCTGATCGTCCAACTCAATAGCCTAATCCTACTTTCTCCCTGTAACCTTAGATCCCATTTGCTCCATGTGCTATATCTAGTCGCCCCTCGAATCCATTCCAATAAGTTATTTCATTTAAAAGTTCAAAGTTTGAGTGACACTATTTTCCTTGCACAAAACCATGCTGACTGTCCCTAATCAATCCTCGCCTCTCCTAATGTAAATCCTACCTTTCAGAATCACCAACAAATTACCCACCGCTGATGTCAAATTCTCAGGTACATAGTTTCCAGGCGTCCCCTGACAGATTTTTCTAAACAATGGCATAACATTAATAACCCTCTAGATATCCGGTACTTCACCTATCTTTATAGATTAAAGTAGTATTTCTATTAGGGGCCCTGCAATTTCCTCCCGAACTTCCCACAACATCCTGGGACACACTTGATCAGGTCATGGAGATTTAGAAGAAGACCATAATAGAAAGGGGCAGAACTTAGGCCTTTCAGCCATTTATCTACCTTTAATGTTTAAGGCCTTCAGCACTTCCTCTTCTGTAAGGTGAACGGTTTTCAAAACATCAATATTTATTTGAATTCTCTAGCCTCCATTTCTTCCTTAAGAGTAAAAATGGATGTGAAATATTCATTTAATCTCTCTCCGGAGGTAAAACACAGACAACTTCATTGTACATGGAGTCAGAGGAGATAGGGGAAGTGTTAACTGAATATTTTGTATCAGTATTCACATTGGAAAAAGACAATGTTGTTGAGGAGAATACTAAGATACAGCCTATTACAGTAGAAGGATTGAGGTTCACAAGTAGGTGTTAGCAATTCTGGAAAGTGTGAAAATAGCTAAATCCCCTGGGCCGGATGAGATTTATGCTAGGATGCTCTGGGAAGCCACAGAGGAGATTGCCGAGCCTTGGTTTTGATCTCTTATGTCGTCACTGTCTACAGGAATACTGCCACAAGACTGGACGATAGCAAATGTTGTTCCCTCATTCAAGGAGGGGAGTAGAGAAACCCTGATAATTATAGACTAGTGAGCCTTACTTGGTGGTGGGTAAAGTGTTGGAAAAGATTACAAGAGATCGGATTTATCATCTAAAAAGGACTAAGTTCGTTAGGGATAGTCAACATGGTTTTGCAAAGGGTAGGTCATGTCGCAGAAACCTTATTTGAGGAGACCAAACAGGTGGATGAAGGTAAAGCAGTTTATGTAGTGTATATGGATTTCAGCAAGGCGTTTGATAAGGTTCAGCACGTGAGAATGAGTATAGGGTATGAGCAGGTAGTGAAAAAAAAAGTTGAATTTTGTGGGGAAAAAAAGTTTCAGCTGAGCATGACTCAGATCAGATAAGAACTTGCAGATAACAATGGGACGGTGAAGGCAAAGTTAATTAGGTTAACAAGCTGAAAAGTATTCATTATATGAAGCCAGTTAACGAGGTTAAGAACATTCATTGTGTAACATCAGATGGCTTAATCTTTACTATTGATACTTGTCAATTGTAACGGTCACCCCAATCAATATGTATGTTTGCCTTATAGGGATGAGCATCCAGATAATTGACTATATAATTCATTCAGAATCTGCTGTTCCAGAGAAGACAGAGAACTCATGTCTCTGTGCATATGGGCGATCACTCTCCTGCTCCAGGGCCCAGAATAAAAAACTGAAGGAGGTAGCTACACTAGCTGTGAATGTTTTGCTTTGACGGAGGGGGGAAACCGGGACAATACATGCTAGGCTATTGCACAAAATACGAAGGCATGGGATCGAAGGTGATTTAGCTCCTTGGATCAGAAATTGGCTAGCTGAAAGATGACAGAGGCTGGTGGTTGATGGAAAATATTCATCCTGGAGTTCAGTTATTAGTGGTGTACCACAAGGATCTGTTTTGGGTCCACTGCTGTTTGTCACTTTTATAAATGACATGAATGACAGCATAGATGGATGTTTAGTAAATTTGCGGATGACACTAAGGTCGGTAGAGTTGTGGACAGTGACGAAGGGTGTTGTAGGTTACAGAGGGATATAGATAAGTTGCAGAGCTAGGCTGAGAGGTGGCAAAGGGAGTTTAACGCAGAAAAGAGCGAGAGGTGACTCACTTTGGAAGGAGTAACTGGAATGCAGAGTACTGGGTTAATGGTAAGATTCTTGGTAGTGTAGTGAACATAAGATCTCAGTGTCCATGTACATAGATCCTTGAAAGTTGTCACCCACGTTGATAGGGTTGTTAATGCGGCATATGGTGTCCTAGTTTTTATTGATAGAGGGATTGAGTTACAGAAGTATGAAGTCATGCTGCAGCTGTACAAAACTCTGGTGCGGCTGCATTTAGGGTATTGCGTACAGTTCTGTCACCGCATTAAAGGATTCAGAGGAGATTCACTAGGATGATGTCTGATATGGAAGGAAGGTCTTTAAGGTATGATAGAGGTAGTTTCTTTACTCAGTAGTAGGGGCGTGGAACGCACTGCCTGCCATAATAGTAGACTCACCAACTTTAAGGGCATTTAAAATGGTCATTGGATAGGCATATGGACGAAAATGGAGTAGTGTAGGTTAGATGAGCTTCAGATTAGTTTCACAGGTCAGCGCAACAGAGGGTCGGAGGACCTGCACTGTGCTGTAATGTCCTATGTTCTATGATCTTTAACAGGTCCTACTCTTTCTATAATTGCTCTCTTGTTCTTGAGTATTTACAAATCTTTTTGAATTATCTTTAACCTTATCTCCCAAGGCGCTCTCATTCCCACTTTGTCTTCCTAGAAACCTCTTGTAAATGACCTCTGCACTCTAATGCATTCACATCTCAAAGAATATCTCACACTAAGCTCTAGCAGATACAAGCCTCGTCTGTCCAGTCTCTCGTCAAGATAATCCACCCATTCCAAGTATTAGTGCCGTAAACCTCCATTGACCTTCTTCCAATCTACTACTATTCTTGCTTAAATATGATCAATACTAAACATAATATCCAGATATGGTCTCGTCAATAGTGTGTATAACTGAAGCATAATCTCCGTACTTTGTATTTAATTCCCCTAGTAATAAATGATTTTCAATTTGTTTTCCTAATTACTAGCTGCAACTGGATTTTGTGATTCTTGCAATAGGACACAGATCTCTCTGCATCTCATAGCTCTGCAATATCTCATCATTTAATGTTCTTATTCATTCTTCCTGCCTAAATGGATCTCAGATTTTACCAAATTATATTCCATTTGCCAGATCTTTATCTACTCATTTCAAGTATTTATATTTTTTGTAGCTTTTTCATCTTCACAACTTATAGTATCTACATTTATGCCATCAGCAATTTTAGCAACCACACCTTCAGTCCCTTCATCGAAGTCATTTAAATGAATTGTAAACATGGCACACCACTCATTAGATCACGCAAACCAAAAAAAATCCTATTTCGGCTAGTTTCCTGCAGGTTAGCTAATTCTCTGTGCCAATGTTACTCCCACACCATGTGCTTTCATTTTTTTCAATAATCCTTGTGACACTTTATAAAACTGCTTACTGGAAATCCAGTTATGGTGCATGCACCGATTTCACTTTTATCTACAGCATGTGTTGCTTGTTCAAATGAGGGGTGACCTTTTAGAAGTTAATAAAATCATGAGGGACATGGATAGGATAAGTAGACAAGGTCTTTTCCCTGCAGTGGGGGAGTCCAGAACTAGACAGCATAGATTTAGAGTGAGAGAGGGGAAAGATATAAAAGTGACTTAAGGGGCAACTTTTTCAGAGGATATTTTGCTTTGAGAATCTATTATTTTGAGCACCAAGAAGAACAAAATGGAAAGCCTAAACATCAACTAAGCCATTTGAAGTTTGATTCTGGTTTTATCAAGTTGGTAGGTGAAGTGAAAAATAAGATTCCAGTCCCTCCAATGACTTTAACAACTTCAAGTGCGTGAAATTTGACTGAGCAACACATCTACGTTTTCACATTTTTACTTTAATTATGTGCACACTTTCACTGCAATTACATGTTCAATAGAGTTCATAAACTTTACCTTCACTTTGAAGGCTGATTCAACATGTGCAAAAATGATCACCAAGTCTGATTTTAATCTTGAGGTAAATTGAGCAAGAAATGAATAGGTTAAGGTCTCAAGTAATCTTTCCATTTTAATCTACACTATCTACCCCAATTGACTGCACTACAGAGAACATGCTACATTGTCCATAGCACAGGAACTACAATTGTTTAGATTATATCCCACTTCACTTTTTGGTTTTGTTCTTCAGTCATTATTTATCTGCCAAAATTTTAGGAGAGTGAACATAGTATTTACAATTTGTGATTACAGAATACTGTGCACATAAGTAATTGATTTCCTAATCTATTGTCTACACTTGAGCCGCCTTCTTGTGCGGTGTTGCATTGTCAATATCTAAATACCACTGCTTTAAAACTTTCAAAATAACAAACAGATCTCTTTCAAAATTTCAATGTATGCACATCTAAATTGGCTGTAATGTTGCAACACCTTCAATAAAATGCTCAAATGTTAATCTTGTAGGAAAATCAAAGCTTTAGAAATTCTAACCTAGACGTATAGCGACAACCTTTAATAATATGGGTTATAACAACATGGGGGTGAAAAAAAAAAGTAAACTTCTCAATCGTTTAACAAGCAAACTACAATTATAGGTGTTGGTGCACATCTGCTGGAGATACTTCAGCTCCATTAATTTCCATTTTGAAAAACACATACACAAGCAGATACACGTCGACTTGCTCATGCTGCTGACGTTATTTACTATATATGGCAATTAAGACTTCTGCTGTGAAAAACAATTGAGTTTAGTGCTAAACTGTTCTTTAAGCAACTGATTAAAGGAATAATCAACTGACTGAAATGCTACACAAAGGAAGACATTTCTAAAAGTGACAGTTTGGCCATCATTCAGTTGATAGCCATTATTTTCATTTAAGATTTGAGATGTTACATAATTTCTCTGTACATGCTTTCAGTTAGTATTAAGGATGCCTCAACCTAGAAGAGTTCAGGCCTGTGTACTATTATAGTGGAAATTACAAGTTTGAGGCCATGTGAAATGGAGCACTTAGAATATTTTTCAATCTACAAGTGGCCACTGGTGCTCCAGAAACAGGTTTTCAGTCTCTCAAGTTTCCACTTGTCAAACTCGGGGTGACAAGCACAAGATATAGCGTGTTGTGTTACCAGAGAAGATAAGCTTAAGGAAAGCAACTCTGATGGTAGCCTTTTAAAGGATCACTGCCTAGACTGCTCAACATTGAGCAATTAAGTGTTGACTATCCAATGAGTAAAAGGACCAAAAAAGTATGCTTCAAGTTTCATAAGCAAAATATTGTTAAGAGCACAAACAAAGTCAGCTGTCTTTCAGTTATCCTTCCAGTACAACAACATTTCATCAGTCGCAAAGTACTCAAAGACTTCAGGTCTTTGCATATAAATGTAGTACATATACAAAGCTTTCCTAAAATGCTCTTAGGGTGTGACAACTAGCTTCACAGAATTGCATTCCCTTGTCCTCATTTATCAGGCTAATATGAATTCTGAATTAAATGATAAAAGCCCCAACAATCTTACTTTGGTTACCAGACTGAAACTGAATATTGTCTGGTCAGCAAAATGTTGGAGCACTAAAACCTGAAGAGGTAGCAACAGAAAATAGCTTAAAACTGAATTAGATCGGTTCTAAAGGTGCCCAAAGTAAGCATTTTTCAAATTCATATTAGGTTTTAATTATTTAAAATTAATTCTTCCAACTTTTAAACTTAAAACTAAAATTGCAGTACAAATAAAAAATAGATTTGCATTCAGTGCTCTCACAGTCATCATCTGACTCAATGTACTCTATATTCAAAATGTTTTTTTGAACTGTAGTCAGTTATAATGTTGGAAATGTGAAAGCCAATCTGCACACAGCAAATCTCCATAAACAACACTGGGATAATGACTATAAATCTGGCTTTTAGATTGTCATTTAAGTGATAAATATTGGTCAGGTCATCAGAGTCAATTAAGTTGCTCTTTTTTGAGCTAGAACCGGAATTGTTCTAAATCTACAGGAGACCATAAAGACATAGGAGCAGAAATTAGGCCATTCCCCCATAGAGTCTGCTCAGCCATTCAAACATGCTGACAAGTTTCTCAACCCCATTCTCCCTGTAATCCTTGATCCCCAAGATACTCAAGAACCGATCTATCTCAGTTTTAGATATACGGAAGGACCTGGCCTCCACAGCCATCTGTGGCAATGAGTTCTGTGGATTCACCACTTTCTGGCTGAAGAAGTTTCTCCTTATCGCCATTCTAATAAGGTCTTCTCTTTACTTGAAGGCTGTTCCGTTGGGTCCTAGTTTCCATTGGGAGGAGAGACATCTTTCCAATATCTACTCTTTACAGAGCATTCAATATTCTGTATGTTTCAATCAGATGCCTCCTCATCATTCTAAATTCCATTGGATTATAGACGCAGAGTCCTCAAATGTTAAGTTTTTCATTCCTGGGACCATTCTCGTGAATCTCCTCTGAACTCACTCCAGGGCCACTACATCCTTCCTGAGGTTTGTGGCCCAAAATTGCGTCCAGTACTCCAAATGTAGTCTGACCAGAATCTTATAAAACCTCAAGTATATCCCTTCTTTTCTGTTCAAGTCCTCTCAAAATAAATGCCAACATTGCATTTGCCTTCCAAACCACTGACTCAACCTGCAAGTTTACCTTGAGAGAATCCTAGACTAGAACCCCCAAGTCACTTTGCACTTCAGACTTCTGAATTTTCTTCCCATTTAGAAAATAGTCCACGCCTCTATTCTTCCTACGAAAGTACATGACCTCACACTTTCCCATGTTGTACTACATATGCCAGTTCTTTGCCCACTCTCCTATTCAGTCCAAAATCCTTCTGTAGCCTCCCACCTCCTCAATGCTACCTGTCCCTCTACGTTTGTGTCATCCACAAACCTAGTTGGTTCCTTCATCTAGATTGTTAATGTATAAAGTGAAAAGTTATGGTTCCAACACTGAGCCTTGCAGAACAGCACTTGTCACCAGCTGCTATCTGGAGAAGAATCCTTTTATCCCCAGTCTCTGCTTTCTGCCAGACAGCTAAGCTTCTATCCATGCTAGCACCTTGCCTCTGACACCATGGACCCTTATATTACACAGTTGCCTCCTGTGCAGCACCTTGTCAAAGGCCTTCTTGAAGGCAAGAAAGTAGACAACATCCATTAGACCTCCTTGGTCTAACCTGCTCATTACTTCCTCAAAAGAATTCTAGCCGATTTGATAGACATGACCTCCCCTTGGTGAATCCATGCTCACTTTGTCCTGTTTTATCATACACTAAGTATCCAGAAATCTCATCCTTCACAACGGATTCCAGGATCTTACCAGAGGACAGATGGAGCCTTGATTTGCCATCTCATCCGAGCGAAGTCACCTTAAATGTTAGCACTGCATTAGAATGTTAGCTTTGATATTTGTGTTCGATCCCTAGTGTGGAACTTCAACTTAGAACCTTGTAACTCAGGGCAAGGGTGCTACTGAGTCACAGCTGACTTACGGGGATTTATCAAAATGCAAAGGCAATGTACCAAGATAAACCTCTGGTTGAAATAGCAGTGAAATTCTCTCAATCTTGCATTCAACCTCAAGCTCAAGACATGCAGATGGTCAACCAACAGAATTAATTACTACAAATATCACCATCTACAAAATTCCATGCAAGGACTGCCACAAACACTACGTAGGACAAACAGGAAGAAAGTTAGCCACCAGGATACACGAACACCAACTAGCCACAAAAAGACACGACCCTCTCTCCCTCGTAGCCCTACACACGGATGAAAAAAAAAACACCCACCATTTCGACTGGGACAGGCTAAGCAAAGACATGCCAGAGAATTCCTAGAGGCCTGGCACTCCAACCATGCCATAAACAAACACACAGATCTAGATGCCATCTACCAACCCCTCAGAAAATGAACAGGAAATGACATCACCACAAACCCTAGGAACCCCACCCAGGAGAAAGATATAAATAGAAAGCAGGAGACAATAGCTTCGCTTCACTGGGAGGTTGCCACTGATGTTACCTAGTCAGGAAATGAAACATCTGGATATCAAACCTACAGCTCAGCGAGCAAACCTACATCCTAAACCTCAACCTGAGCTACAAACCTTCACAAACCTTGCAAAAACCATTTCAAATAGCCCACACAAACAACTATTTTTCAGATATCTAAGGTTTTACTGAGGTTCACAATTCACTTTTTGTACGGTCCATCTGAGAAATCTCTCTCATTACTATATAGAGGAACCTCGATTATCTGGCAGTTGATTATCTGAATTTCGAATTATCCGGCAAGATTGCATGGTCCCGATGTTTGGCTAAACTGTGGCATCCAACATTCCATTATTCGGAATTCAAATAACCAAACGAAATACTCTCAACCTGCATCCTTCAGATAATCGAGGTTCCTCTGTAGTCTGACTGTTAAATATTTTCAGACTCCAGTCATTGCCTCTAGTTCCCCAAAGTGACCCAGTTGAAAAAAAAATCTTAGATTGGCTATTCCTGTAAAAACAGCTGCTCATTTTTCCATCCAGCTTCTCCGAAAGGGGGAGAAAATATAAGTCAACTGCTCTTTGAAATTCAGTTAAAATAAATTGTGTCACTTACCTTAAATCTTTTGTCCTGTAAAACCTTCTTGATGGCTACCAGTTCCCCTGTGTCACACAGTTTTGCCTGGTAAACAACTCCAAAGGAACCATTGCCAATCACCTTGGTGTCAGTATAGCTGACTTCCTGCGGCCGGTCTGGACCCTGTCCAGGTGTCGCCACCACTGTTGTCACCTTACTGCCATCTTTGTCTCCTAAGCAAAAGAAAATCAGTTTGTCAGAGCTGTACTCAAACTGGATCCTGATGACAGGAATTATAGATGAAACACATCTGGAAGCAATTGCTGACTAAAAATAAAACAAAATGATGTTGGGCATATTGCTAAAAATAAAGTGTTGGGCATAACACTGACATTTCTGTTTTCCATTGGTATGCTAGCCACAAAACAAGCAAAATGAACCAATATCCCACAAATGAATTCTACTTAAACTCATGCAACTTCAAAAACATTTATATTGTCAAGTGTGAACATTTCACTTTCTTCCACTTTGCTGTTCAGCCCTGATTGCAAATTGAATATTGGCATGCATATTGTTAGACGGATGTCAGAGATGGAACTGCGTTTACACCACAAAGATTTGTAGAAATGGGAAAATAGGTAGCATTATGTAATTTTATTATTCCATTGCAATTCCTTTTATTTTACAATCCTATGGCTTGCCACCGCAGGTTCTTCATCATCACCATTCTAATCAGCCTGGTTACCTAAATTTCAAGATTTTATATCACAAACCAGTAATTATATTACCTAAGCCAATGACAACTGATCAAACCACCTCCTCATCAGCAACTATATTTAAGTCTATTATTAACTGCCCGAGTCGTGACACAATATCCATCCTCTCTGGACCTGAAGGTCTGAGCTTCAGCGGTTTTTCATAAAATATTGACAAAAAACCCATCAGCGCCTCACACTTGTTAAACTGTTTCAATACTTGGAGATCGCAGGAGATGGGGCAGATACTAAATGAGTATTTTGCATCAGTATTTACTGTGGAAAAGGACATGGAAGATATAGAATATAGGGAAACAGATGGTGACATCTTGAAAAGTGTCCATATTATAGAGGAAGTGCTGGATGTCTTGAAACGCATAAAAGCGGATAAATCCCCAGGATCTGATCAGATGTACCCGAGAACTCTGTGGGAAGGGATTGCTGAGCCTCTTACTGAGGTATCTGTATCATCGATAGTTACAGGTGAGGTGCTGGAGGCTGGCTAAGGTGGTGCCACTGTTTAAGAAAGGTGGTAAGGACAAGCCAGTGAGCCTGACATCAGTGGTGGGCAAGTTGTTGGAGGGAATCCTGAGGGACAGGATATAAATATTTGGAAAGGTAAGGACTGATTAGGGATAGTCAACGTGGCTTTGTGTGTGGGAAATCATGTCGCACACACTTGATTGAGTTTTTTGAAGTAACTAAGAGGATTGATGAGGGCAGAGCAGTAGATGTGATCTCTATGGACTTCAGTAAGGCGTTTGACAAGGTTCCCCATGGGAGACTGGTTAGCAAGGTTAGATCTCACGGAATACAGGGAGATCTAGCCATTTGGATACAGAACTGGCTCAAAAGGTAGAAGACAGACGATGGTGGTGGAGGGTTGCTTTTCAGACTGGAGGCCTGTGACCAGTGGATTGCCAGTGGTTGGAATATTTTATCAGCATGGACAAGTTGGACTGAAGGGTCTGTTTCCGTGCTGTACATCTCTATGATGATGATTTGGACATCCTCAGCACAGAATTACAACAGGCACTATGGACTTCAAACAAATTCTGATTATGCTGGGAGTTCAATCAAACATGGGACAAATTAGACTTCTTTAGCTGTTCTAGCTGTATAGTTAAAATCTTATTTCCTTTGCTATACTGCATAAAACGAGAATGGTTGTGCCAATCTATCCATCAACACTCTTGGATCTCCATGTTCTACCAGATAAAATAACATCCTTTAACACATGTTGGCACAGCAGACTCACTTTTCTCAGTATTGTCATTTGTATTATTGGCATGTACCAATTGTCCTGCTAGTTTCTGAACGTGTCCAGCTTCTTATATATTTGATCAATCATTATCTTAATGTGTTTGGTCTCCCCTAATTTATCATTTGAAAACTTAAGTGAATGACGTTTCTATCACCATTTCCACTCTGTCTGTTTTCATGGATTGGAATTGTTAGGATAAGTTGAAATTTTAGATAGATATAAGCGAGTTATTGCTCCCATTCCTTTGAACTAACTTTAATCACTGCATTATTCATCCCCCTCAGGGAGTCTGGTAAGTGCACATTCCAGGTTTTCTTTGCATCTTTCTCTACATACAAGAAATCTGAACCCTTCTTTCTAACAGAATCCCCAAACTAAAACTTAATGCACTTTGTACACTTGCAATATTTATAATAAATGACACTGGTGGTGATTCAACATGACTACCCACAAGATCTTGCTCCTTATCTATTCCCTAACTCTTAACAGTAACGTTGCAAAACCCCAACTAATTCCCACAGCAGAGGTGTCAACATGAACAAATGTCCTTTTTAAAGAAGTTGTCTACTTACCTCAACAATACTATTGCATTGGAAGCCAATATCACAACAACCGCGTTAATGTTTGGAGAATATTATCTTCCATCTGTAGGCACTCCATCACTTTGTACCTACTCTCCCATAATCCTTTCGTATGATATAATATAAATTGTTCATGACTATCATCTCTCAGTCATTTTTCACTTTTAAGTTATTTGGAGCCATTTCTCCATTAGCCCAATTCAAGGGCTCACCAGACTCTGGATTGATTTCTTCTGAATTACCTATTCAATTGTTTAATGACTATTTTAGATTGCTGTTCTCTAGTTCTCCACATGAAGGAATGTTTTCTCTGTCTCTATCAAAATCTTCTGTAAATTTTAAAGACCACTATTAGGTCACTTTCAGCTAACATTTTCCAGAATTGCTTCACTTTCCATAGATGCTGCATGATTTTTGGAGTGCAAACATTTTTAAATATTAATTTAATCTAATGACAAATGACATGTAATATATGTTTAAATATATTTGTGCAATAGTATAATGTAGGGATTAAAACAATAGTATTTCAATGGGACCTAGAAGAGCTTCACCCCATAAAATAAACTGTTAGTCTCACCTGCAGCTTTGTTAATTATGTTTTCTCCTCTATATACTGACCCTTCTACCAAAGGAAAGGATTTCTGCATTTTTGCCATGAAAATTCTTCATGATTCTGAGTACTTATTGTCTCCTTAGCCTTCTGTTCCAAGGAGAATAATCTGTTACCCCAGCCTTTCCAACTTCCTGCTTTGATATGAATGTCTATAATGTAGTAAAACATGCCAAGGCACTTTACAGAAGTAATATGTAAAAGAAACTTTGCACTAAACCACAAGGTTATATTAGCATTACTATCTTTGGTTTTCCATGTGAGACAAAGAGAAAGGTAATGCTGTTTTATCGCACATTAGATGATTTATAAACCCATGGATTTGATATTTTCTTCTTTCAAAAATGACTTCCCAAACAGTCCTATCACCTTTAAAGGTTTGGGTACATATAGAACATAGAAGAATACAGCGCAGTACAGGCCCTTTGGCCCTCGATGTTGCGCCGATCCAAGCCCACCTAACCTACACTAGCCCACTATCCTCCATATGTCTATCCAATGCCCGCTTAAATGCCCATAAAGAGGGAGAGTCCACCACTGCTACTGGCAGTGCATTCCATGAACTCACGACTCGCTGAGTAAAGAACCTACCCCTAACATCTGTCCTATACCTACCACCACTTAATTTAAAGCTATGCCC